>NC_088422.1:58357762-58657762 GCF_034236695.1 Oncorhynchus nerka
GCGAGCGAGAAAGAGGGAGAGAAAAGGAGCTGACCTAGAGGACTTTTTCTGACCAAGGGAAAACCTGAGCAGTTTACTCTGAGAACCATCCCTAGAGGAGAGAGAGAGAAAGAAAGAGAAGGAGAGCGATATGGAAGACAAGAGAGAGAAAGAAAGGATCATTTTACATTTGCAGACAACTGGAGCTAAGACACCTGGAAAGAGAGAGGAAATCAGACAGAGACGATGAATTGAACATTGATGACATCAACAAGAGGGAAAGAGGGAAGACATCTACAATTCAAAGTATTATGAACTACATCTCCCAGTGATCCAACAGGCTTACCTGGACTGCATCTCGACCTGTGCTGTTTTCTGGGCTGCTTGTGTTGTGGGGGCCGGAGTCTCATGCGTATGGGGGGCAGGCTGGCTGCTGAGCTGGGCAGGGGCGCTGGTCTGCTGGCTCAGGGGAGGATGAGGGCTCTGGGACTGGGACTTAAGGGGGGGCTGGGAGTGCTGGCGGTGGGCCTGCTGCTGCTTGTAGCGAGACAGGCTGAAGAAGAGGCCCAGAATGGCCTTCAGATTCCCATTGCGGATCTCTGCGTAAGGAGAGCAGGGGGGAGAGGTAAACAAACAGACAGGGAGAGAGAGAGAGAGATGAAAGAAGAAGGAGAGAGTGAGAGAAAGAGAGAGAGAGAGAGAGAGAGAGAGAGAGAGAGAGAGAGAGAAAGAGGGAGAGAGGAAGAGGAAGGAAGAAGGACAGAGTGAGAGAGAGAGAGCGAGAGAGAGAGAAAGAGGGAGAGAGGAAGAGGAAGGAAGAAGGAGAGAGAGAGAGAGAGAGAGAGAGAGAGAGAGAGAGAGAGAAAGAGGGAGAGAGGAAGAGGAAGGAAGAAGGAGAGAGAGAGAGAGAGAGAGAGAGAGAGAGAGAGAGAGATACAGACAGGAAAGTAAGCTACAAGCTCACTACACAATATTCTAGCCACTACAGTTAGTCAAAGTAGTCTCAGCAGGTGTGTGTGACTGGTGAGTGTGAGTGTTTACCTTCTGCAGACAGGCCCTGTATGTTGACTCCTTTGGCTACCAGGAAACTGAGGCAGGCATCAATGTTCCCAATCTGGAGGAGAAGAAGAGAGCGACACAGAGAACTTAGAACGGGTGTGCTTCTGAGTTTACATTCAGAATGAACTCAACTCATCGCACAACGCACGTAAGCAGATATCAGCAGCCTACTTAGTGGCATGTTTACAGGGGTTGACTTCGCAGAGTGCCGACCTGAGTAAGGTGAGTGGATCGTTTAATGACATAGCCTAGTCAAAGCAGTATACAAATAAGCCAGACGTACACCACTCCTGGAGTACCTTAGACGACGAAGCGTTCTACTTTGACCCTGTTACTAAGATACCAGCCAATGGAACCACACCGACCCAGCTGTGCTGAGCTGTCAGCAATCGACAGCCAAGGCGATATGATTGGTAGACAGAATTAGCTTCGGGTCAGGTGGCCCTATTTCAATACGGCCCATTGGCTGCACATGTCATCACCAGGTGAACCAAATCAAATGGAGTAATCGAATGACATCATCAATTTTAAAAAATTATGGGAGAACAAAGGTTGTCAACGGTGAGGTTCAGGTGAACAAACAGGGAGTGACTAAGCAATATACCAATTGATTCTTACGCCACAGCCAGCTGTCACTTTCACTGCTCATGCTGTTGAGGAGCGGCCATTGGGACTATACTCTTAGACTGTTCAACCAGGGAACCTTCATCAAAACGGAATCTGTCTTACGCTATATACCGAGGCATATTGAATCACCGCCATCGGTAACAGCTAGCACACACCCTAGTAATACACTTCATTAGTACATTTTCCACCAAAGCACTTACTACAAACCACTCTGAAAACAGGTTGAACATTGTCCCTGCAAACTGTACACAAACGATGCTATAAGCAGATCTAGAATACATAAACAGCTGAACTGAAATAGAAGCAATCACAATTACCTTCTATTAGTGTGGATTGGGTTCCAACTGAGCAGAGTTCAGAGTTTCCATTTAGGAAAATAACATAGTACTTTATAGGAAACTAACTAAAATAACATGACCTATTCAATACATTAATAGCAACATCCTCCTTCTAGCCCTATGATTCTAGATCAGGCCTGTCAGTGACGTCATATGACGAAACGGAAGCAGACTCCAGATCAGCGAGTGAGCTGTAACGGCAGTCTGGCCCCTCTGTCATCTCTGTGACTCGCTGACCCCAGAACAGCTGTTATAGGGTGACACATGCTGGAAGGGTCAGGGAGCACACAGACTGAGAACCAGGAGGAATTTAGCCCAGGCTCTGCTCGCTACAAGTTAAAATATCCCCCATTCACTAAAATGCCCTTTCTTTTTAAATACCCCAGACCCAAATGCCTCCATCGCCTCACTGAACTACCCGCCAGCCACCCTGAAATACCGCCCAGACCCTAGCTTGACTAAGATACCCCTCCTCTTAAATGTCACCATCTTCCTTGTGATATACCCGCACCCATACAGGTACAGGTACTCATGCGCGCGCACGCACACACACACACACACGCACGCACACACACACACCCACGCACACACACGCACGCACGCACGCACGCACGCACGCACACACACACACACACACACACACACACACACACACACACACTCTACTACTAAAATACTGCCCTGGCCCCTTCTATGATACACCCCTGACCCAAATACCCCTGGTACTGAGGGGGTAAAGATAAGACGCTTCTGGCTAAATAAAAACACCTGCTGAGAGATCAGTACTCATGCATTTTAGAAAACATGTTTAATCTGTATTCAAACGGGGGATCGATTCAGAATTTCAACTTTGGGTATTCCAGTGTAGTGCGAGAAAAGTGAGAAATCATCCAACTGTTGGAATAGAAAATCGAACGAGGGAGACACAGGTGCTTTGACAAGGAGTTCTCTACTTTAAACACAACCGCCTATCTGCCACTCCTCCTCTCGCACTTGTCCACTTTTCCCACTCCTATCTTCCCCTCCTCCTCTCATGTCCTTCTATCCTTTTCTACATTTCTCGTATTCCCCCTCATCCTCTCATGTCCTTCTATCCTTTTCTACATTTCTCGTATTCCCCCTCATCCTCTCCTGTCCCGTCTTCTCTTCTGGGCTCTCCGCTCCTTTCTCTCCTCTGTTCTGATCAGGCAGTGCTCCTCTCATCAATGGTGTGCATGATTAATCAACCTTGAGTAAACACAGTCTGGTTAATTCATTAGAGTGTAATAAAGCCACTGAGTCAATAGGTGTTGTGCCGAGCTTTGACGTCATGGGGACAACACAAGGGAACCGTGATGGAGTATATACAGTTGAAGTCGGAAGTTTACATCCACTTACGTTGGAGTCATTAAAACTCGCTTTTCAACCACTCCACAATTTTCTTTTTAACAAACTATAGTTTTGGCAAGTCGGTTAGGACATCTACTTTGTGCATGACACAAGTGATGTTTCCAACAATTATTTACAGACAGATTATTTCACTGTATCATAATTCCAGTGGGTCAGAAGTTTACATACACTAAGTTGAGTGTGCAGCCGTCATACCACTCAGGAAGGAGACGAGTTCTGTCTCCTAGAGATGAACGTACTTTGGTGCATCACAAAGCCCTGACCTCAATCCTATAGAACATTTGTGGGCAGAACTGAAAAAGCGTGTGCG
Source organism: Oncorhynchus nerka (assembly GCF_034236695.1). NCBI lineage: Eukaryota > Metazoa > Chordata > Actinopteri > Salmoniformes > Salmonidae > Oncorhynchus > Oncorhynchus nerka. The sequence goes on from NC_088422.1 coordinate 58,361,465, forward strand.
AGCATGGAGGCCTACAAACCTGACTCAGTTACGGAATGGGCCAAACTTCACCCAACTTATTGTGGGAAGCATGTGGAAGCCTAGCCGAAACGTTTGACCCAAGTTAAACAATTTAAAGGCAATGCTACCAAATACTAATTGAGTGTATGTAAACTTCTGACCCACTGGGAATGTGATGAAATAAATAAAAGCTGAAATAAGAAATTCTCTCGACTATTGTTCTGACATTTCACATTCTTAAAATAAAGCGGTGATCCTAATCTAAGACAGGGAATTTTTCTAGGATTAAATGTCAGGAATTGTGAAAAATATATTTGTGAGTTTAAATGTATTTGGCTAAGGTGCATGTAAACTTCCGACTTCAACTGTAAGTCTCTCCCTCTCCAACCTATACACTAAACACACACTAGACATGTCACAGACGTGTCACAGACGTGTCACAGACATGTCACAGCCACAGATAATCTAACCCTGCAGGTAGATTGAACACTGGACAGAAGCAGTACTCAAATTACACTGCAACTGAATAACTTGCAATCCCACATTTTTTTAGAAACAGGCCCAGTTATATGGCCACCTTGGGAAGCAACAATAATTAGATAATTAAATCGACAACAATGAGAAATTACACTGCCTAAAAAAATGACCATTATTATTACAAAATAATACAGAATACCAACCGTCGTCATAGCAAAATACAACTTTCAAAACCAAGATACAATTCTAACATGTCCGTAGAGTTTCCTCTTACCTAGAAAGGTCTCTGGAACCTGTCTTGATGGCATGAACACAGCAAATACAGTATCACACTAACCACTGTTCTATTGTACTGGGCCTCTCTCTCAGACACACACACACCTCTCTCTAAGGCTGTCATCACATGCTGGGTCTCAGCCAGCCAGCAGCACAGTAGGGCCGGCCCTGCAACTGCCCTATGAACAAACACTTTTTTTTACACCACAGAGAATCTATTGTTTGTGTGTGTGTGTGTGTGTGTGTGTGTGTGTGTGTGTGTGTGTGTGTGTGTGTGTGTGTGTGTGTGTGTGTGTGTGTGTGTGTGTGTGTGTGTGTGTGTGTGTGTGTGTGTGTGTGTACGCCCCCTCACCGGAAGAAGCTTTGTTTATGTCTTAAGGAATCCTGGCTTGTGGCATGACTGAGTCGGCGCCTGTCTGTTTCTCCTCCCGCCTTTCACACTCTCAAGACAGTTTCACTGAGACCACCTCACCTGTGAACCAAGGTGATACTAACCCCGTACATAACTCTCTCGCTTCACGGTACCCTTACATTGTGGGTTTTAGAGAGGCGGCAACCCTGTAGTCGGTCAACAGAACGCAATAACACAACTTTAACATACAGTCGTGGCCAAACGTTTTGAGAACGACACAAATATCAATTTCCCACAAAGTTTGCGGCTTGCTTCAGTGTCTTTAGATATTTTTGTCAGATGTTACTGTTGAATACTGAAGTATAATCACAAGCATTTCATAAGTGTCAAAGGCTATTGTGTCAAAGGCTATTGACAATTACATGAAGTTGATGCAAAGAGTCAATATTTGCATTGGTGAGCCTTCTTTTTCAAGACCTCTGAATCCGCCTTAGCATGCTGTCAATTAACTTCTGGGCCACATCCTGACTGATGGCAGCCCATTCTTGCATAATGAATGCTTGGAGTTTGTCAGAGTTTGTGGGTTTTTGTTTGTCCACCCGCCTCGTGAGGATTGATCACAAGTTCTCAATGGGATTAAGGTTTGGGGAGTTTCCTGGCCATGGACCCAAAATATCGATGTTTTGTTCCCCGAGCCACTTAGTTGTCACTTTGTCCTTATGGCAAGGTGCTCCATCATGCTGGAAAAGGCATTTTCGTCACCAAACTGTTCCTGGATGGTTGGGAGAAGTTGCTCTCGGAGGATGTGTTGGTACCATTCTTTATTCATGGCTGTGTTCTTAGGCAAAATTGTGAGTGAGCCCACTCCCTTGGCTGAGAAGCAACCCCACACATGAATGGTCTGAGGAGGCTTTACTGTTGGAATGACACAAGACTGATGGTAGCGCTCACCTTGTCTTCTCCAGACAAGCTTTTTTCCGGATACTTTCTTGGGCGCCCTGAAGCCAGCTTCACAAAAATGTAACCGCTCTCCTTGAAGTTCTTGATGACCCGATAAATGGTTGATTTAGGTGCAATCTTACTGGCAGCAATATCCTTGCCTGTGAAGCCTTGCCACACTCACACACAGACACGTGTGCACACACATGTACGCTGGAACGCACGCACGCAGGCACACACACACACACACACACGCACACATACACACACGTTGTCAGAAGGAAGGAATCCCCCTAGCTGTCACACACCTGACTACACACTAACTTCAGACAGTATCCTGCTTCCCCTATTCATCTCTGGGGACTCACATTATCCATCAATACAATCTAGATGATCATATACTACGTGAATATAGTATATAGTTATATAACCTATGAACGACCATGGCCTTAGTACTGAACCGTTGGGGACATGGAAGGAGCGTCAGTCGTGATAACTTGACGCTGTAAATAACATAATTTCACTTAAGTCAAACGCTGGCTGGTCAGGCTTACAGCCGCCATGGCCGTGAGTGACACCTGAAGGTGAGACACGGGTTGAAGTTGAGAACGGACAATGCCTTGATGCAAAGGAGCAAACGCCATTTGACGTTCTCCGAGGGCTTATGAAGCCTCGTAAGGCCTCGTTTTCATCATCCCCCAGTCAGAGAGGCCTACTTGGGAAGACGGGTCTGAATTGGTTTCGACCTGTATGGAGCTAGTAGTAACGTTTGTTCCCAGCAAAGGAGAGAAGCAGATCTCTCGGGAACTCGAGCCAAACTGAGGGCGAAACAGGAAGTTGGAAATAAAACATTGTGACCCAGAAACATGACACACACAGCAATTAAACAATACACACCAATACATATACCCGAACAACAGAACAGTGTGTGTGTGTGTGAAACACAACTGTATCCCTCCAAAGCAAGAAGTAGGCCTCTGACAGACCTAAAGCACTTCAGGGGATATGTGAGTGGGGTTGCAGTAGGGGGAGCGTCCTGTGTGGTTTTAGCACCTCTGTGTCACCACTACCCCAATGACAGCATGTCACTGCGAAAGCAACGGTTATGTCCTGGGTGGCAAGGGTATGAGCCTGGGAGGGACTAGCGGTACAAGGGGTGCGTGTGTGTGTGTGTGTGTGTGTGTGTGTGTGTGTGTGTGTGTGTGTGTGTGTGTGTGTGTGTGTGTGTGTGTGTGTGTGTGTGTGTGTGTGTGTGGTGGTGGTGGTGGTGGGGGGGCGCGGTCTGGCTAGCAGCCTAAATTAGCCTTCAACTGGCACACTGGCCCAATTTACAACCCTCCACATTCAGAGGAGGGATACCGGCTAGTTTCCTATTGCAGTAAAAAAAAAAAAAAAACTGAAATCACAAGCAGTATGATTGAATACGAAATGTGCAAATGTAAGGTCAAATGTATAAGCACTGACAAAATGTCTAACTCCAAGATGTGTTTATTGTTTGGAGTGTGACAAGTGCAGTGAAAATATGTTCCGATTTGTATCAGAACAACCAGTAAGTGAAACAACAGATAGCATTCCGGAAACGCTTGCCTTTCAGCCCGGTTTCAAGCTAAGATGTGAGTACTATAAATGTAGGGCGGTCCCGACAAATGAAATCTTAGCCGACCGAAAGTTGTCAATCGATCGTTGTCAATCGATTGATCAACATTTTTAAAAGGTGTATATCGACACACTCTGTGTGTTTTAATAAAATCAATGATATGCACTGAGCTTGTTTGACGCTTTAAGTTCACTGTTTGATGAAATAACACACAAATGACTCAAGGGGGAGCCAGATTCTGCCATTGCTCTGCTTAAGTTGCCGGTAATAGGCTACACGAGGAGTCGGCAACCTTTCTCATGTGGAATGTCAATTTACATGACCATTGCAACCAATCTGCGTGCCAATTATGGTTTTTATATACACATGTTCGCGGGACAGTTTCATTTCATTTCTAATAACGTCTTCGTGTCTCAAAATCATTGTCATGTGATTCATCAAAATTCTATCCAAATCTGACTGAAAATGGTACAAACCTAAAAAGGGACTTCTATTGCCATTACCGACTATGTCAAAAAGAGCCCACGTAAAACCAACAAAGAAAAACATTGCAGCCTGCAGGTAGAAAATATCCTGATAAACAAAAAAAGTATCCTATAAATCACATTGGATATGCACGGCCTGTCTGCAACGAACTTAAAACATTGTATCAACGCGGAAGCTTGCGGTGCAACGTGGTATAAAATATTCTGGGCCCTCAGAGTGGTGCTCGGGACAGACACAGCTGTTGGCTATTTGCGCAAGGGCTAAGAAGCATTGCTTGACTTGGGCAAGGAGCTCACCGGAACTGAGTACCGGCACCTCAACTTTTCTTCTACTTGAGCTCCTGTTCCACTTAGAGAATATTAGCTCAAAAGTCATGTGGAGCTCCTGCACCTAAATATAAACAGTACCAGCACCCAAAATGAGGACCAGAACCTGCTTCAGTCCAAGTCAAGCGCTGATTAGAAGTAATCAGGTAGAGGCCTATTTTATGACGTTTCCACTGAGCGTGACATTTGTCCCTTTCACGGTGACTGGTTATCGAAAGGGAGAGAGCTGGAAAGATTTTTCAAATACATTGAGGAACATTCTCAACGGATTACTGTGAGATCATTAGTGGTGGTGCTTTAAGCCAATCAGAAATAATATCAGATCCCAAAATGGGCACATTTATACAGTGTATTCACGCCTTGACTTTTTCCTAATTTTGTTACGTTACAGCCTTATTCTAAAAAAAAGAAATCCTCATCAATCTACACACTATACCCCATAATGACAAAGCAAATTTGATGAATTTTTTGCTATTTAAAAAAAACTGAAATATCACATTTACATAAGTATTCGGACCCTTTACTCAGTACTTTGTTGAAGCACCTTTGTCAGCAATTATAGCCGCATGCATTTGGGAGTTTCTCCCATTCTTCTCTGCAGATAGTCTCAAGCTCTGTAATGTTGGATGGGGAGCGTTGCTGCACAGCTATTCTCAGGTCTCTCCAGAGATGTTCGATCGGGTTCAAGCTCAGGCTCTGGCTGGGCCACTCAAGGACATTCAGAGAATTGTCCCGAAGCCACTCCTGCTTATGGTCATTGTCTTGTTGGAAGGTGAAACTTCACCAAAGTCTGAGGTCCTGCGTGCTCTGGAGCAGGTTTTCATCAAGGATCTCTCTGTACTTTGCTCTGTTCATCTTTGCCACGATTCTGACTCATCTCTCAGTCCCTGCTGCTTAAAAACATCCCCACAGCATGATGCTGCTACCACCATGCTTCACCGTAAGGATGGTGCCAGGTTTCCTCCAGATGTGATGCTTGGCATTCAGGCCAAAGAGTTCAATCTTGGTTTCATCAGACCAGAGAATGATGTTTCTCATGGTCTGAGAATCTTTAGGTGCCTTTTGGCAAACTCCAAGCGGGCTGTGGCTTTCGTCTGGCCACTCTACCATAAAGTCCTGATTGGTGGAGTGCTGCAGAGATAGTTGTCCTTCTGGAAGGTTCTCCCATCTCCAAAGAGGAACTCTGGAGCTCTGTCAGAGTGACCATCAGGTTCTTATTCACCTCCCTGACAAAGGCCCTTCTCCCCCAATTGCTCAGTTTGGCCGGGCGGCCAGCTCTAGGAAGCATGTTGGTGTTTCCAAACATCTTCCATTTAAGAATGATGGAGGCCACTGTGTTCTTGGGGACCTTCAATGCTGCAAAAATGTTTTGGTACTCTTCCCCAGATCTGCGCCTCAACACAATCCTGTCTCGGAGCTCTACGGACAATTCCTTCGACCTCATGGCTTGGTTTTTGCGCTGACATGCACTGTTAACTGTGGGACAGGTGTGTGCCTTTTCAAATCATGTACAATCAATTTAATTTACCACAGGTGGACTCTAATCAACCCAATCTCCAATCTCAAGGATGATCAATGGAAACAGGATGCACCTGAGCTCAATTTCCAGTCTCGTAGCAAAGGGTCTGAATACTTATGTAAATAAGGTATTTCTGTTTTTTATTTTTAATACATTTGCAAAAATGTCTAAAAACCTGTTTTCACTTTATCATTATAGGTTAATGTGTGTAGATTGATGAGGGAAAAAAATACTTAATACATTTTAGAATAAGGCTGTAACGTAACAAAATGTGGGAAAAGGGGCCTCCCGGGTGGCGCAATGGTCTAAGGCTGTGCCACCAAAGACTCTGGGTTCGAGCCCAGGCTCTGTCGCAGCCGGCCGAGACCGGGAGGTCCATGGGGCGACGCACAATTGGCCTAGCGTCATCCGGGTTAGGGAGGGTTTGGCCGGTAGGGAAATCCTTGTCTCATCGCGCACTAGCGACTCCTGTGGCGGGCCGGGCACGCTGACCAGGTCGCTAGGGGCACGGTGTTTCCTCCGACACATTGGTGAGGCTGGCTTCCGGGTTGGATGCGCTGTATTAAGAAGCAGTTTCGGAGGACGCATGGCTTTCGACCTTCGTCTCTCCCGAGCCCGTAAGGGAGTTGTCGCGATGAGACGAGATAGTAACTACTAACAATTGGATACCATGAAATTGGGGAGAAAAAGGGGGTACATGGGCTCTGAATGCTTTCCGAAGGCATATATATTTGCTACAGCTCGACTAAAAAAATCTTGGTCGACCAACAGCCTATCAACCAAACAATCGACCACCCCTAATAAACGCGTATAGAAACGCAGACACAGATACACTCTCTCTCTCTCTCTCTCACACTCATGTGTTCTAATGTTAAACTGCCACAACAAACCACAATAGACACAGAAAGGAATATACAGTAGAACTACGCCTTTGCCTGGGAAAAGAGTATGCTTGCCAAAGCCCTCTCCCAAAGGGAATCCTTATACAGTGGCCACAGCCATTACAACATCGCCCTGCTAACGATTTTATTGTCATCGTAACTTGAAATCTCCGTCTGGATTTTGTCCCCTTAGATAACATAAGTGGAGTTTTTATTTCTAGTAGTAATGTGATGAAGCGAGCTTGGTTCTCTTCCAGACACCAAACCTCAGTCTCTGGTGCTTCAAAGTGAGAGCCAATGGCCTGTCTATGGGCCAGACCTTTTTACAAAGACTGACCGCAAAGCCACACATTTAAAAATAACAGGAGTAATAGCCATAACCATTCAATTGGACCAATGTCTTCTGAGACAGAGCTAAATTCTAATTTCCTGCTTAAATAAGGCCCTGTATGTACGCACAGCTTATACACGCTCAAGTACACACGCACGTAGGAGTCAACACACAAACACAGACGAGGGTGGACATCAAAAGCAACTTTTTACTTCACACACTCACCCATACAAACAAGCAAACACACACACACATAAGGATTATAACGTTATACTGCCAAACACACAAACCAATAGAAGGAAACCCTATGAAGGTCACTCACCATCTGAGAACGACTCTTAGGGCAGCCATTGATGTCTTCAATCTTCTCATTGGCTGAGAGAGAGAGAGAGAGAGAGAGAGAGAGAGAGAGAGAGAGAGAGAGAGAGAGAGAGAGAGAGAGAGAGAGAAAGAGAGAGAGAGAGAGAGAGAGAAAAAATGTGTTCTTAGTGGTATCCCTGGTTCTTACTCCAGGATGTTCCTACTCAGTGCCAGAGAGGGTGAGTGAGGAGAGCAGGCCTGTGACTGGGTAGAGAGGGTCACTGCCTCCTCTTTCTTCTGAGAGATGAAACCCAATCTAGTTATAGCCAATGTGCGTGGGGCCACTAGGGGCCACGCAGAGTTGGCTGGGAGAAGGGGTGTGTGTGTGGATCCCTCCCGTCCTTTAGAGGCCCAGCCCACAGCAGCTGAGACAAGATTGTCCTCTTTCAACACTACAGCCAGGTGGGGCCCACTGGGCATCTCCGCCACAGGAACCTGACTACCACCTACTGCAGGAAAATAAAGGGTCATCCCAGTGGGTCCAAACTTTGTGTCAGGTGGATAAACACTCTCACAAACACACACGCGCTTGCACATAAACACACCCTGTGGAATGTACACAGAACCAAAACATAAACACAACTTGTAAAGTGATCCCATGTTTCGTGAGCTGAAATAAAATATCCCAGACATTTTCCATGAGCACACAGAGATTATTTCTCTCAAATGTTGTGCAAATAAATGTGTTTAGCTTTGCCAAGGTAATGCGTCCGCCTGACAGGTGTAGCGTATCAAGAAGCTGATTAAACAGCTTGATCATTTCACAGGTGCCCCTTGTGCTGGGGACAATAAAAGGCTACTCTACATGTGCAGTTTTGTCACACAACACAATGTCACAGGAATGTCCACCAGAGCTGTTGCCAGAGAATTGAATGTTCATTTCTCTACCTCTGCCACCTCATATGTCGTTTTAGATCATTTGGCAGTACGTCCAACCGGCCTCACAAGTGAAGACCACGTGTATGGCATTGTATGGGTGAGCGGTTTGCTGATGTCAACCATTGTGGCGGTGGGGTTATGGTATGGGCAGGCATAAGCTAAGGACAAGGACAACAATTGCATTTTATCGATGGCAATTTAATTGCACAGAGATACCTTGACAAGATCCCGAGGCCCATAGTGAGGCCCATTTTTTTTGTTAAAGGTATCTGTGACCAACAGATGCATATCTGTATTCCCAGTCATGTGAAATCCATAGATTAGGGCCTAATGAATTTATTTTAATTGACTGATTTCCTCATATGAACTGTAACTCAGTCAAATCGTAGACATTTTTGCACGTTGCGTTTGCATTTTCCGTATATATTATGACTACTCTAAACCCCACCAGTATCTGTCATTCGGTCCCCCCTGTTGTCTCCTACCAAAATAATGTGCTACTGATCCCAGCGGGGTCTCTGACTCTGTGTCACTGTCCCCCTGCTTCACACCCACTAAGCTGCATGGTCAGATTTCAGTAGCAATGGTCTGGTGTGATATTCCCCCCCATCTACATAGAGAGGGGGGAAGGAAAATATGAATGAACTGGTGAATGGGACACTCATATTGGGGATTGGTAGAGGGATAGAGCTCAGTTACATGACACCAGGATAGCAGTAGTCAGCTGTGTGGGGGGGAGGGGGGCGACAGTGTCAAAAACAGCACAGCGACATAGCCAGACAGACTTAGTCAATGAGTCAGCTGTAGACGACCTTTGCAATGAACACCGCCTCTGCTTTACCTCACCAACTTGTGCATGTCAGTGTGTGTGCGCTTGCTTGCGTGCATGTTTACAATAGCACGTGCCACTGTTTCTAACCCTACACTGTCCCCTAGGGATACATAGACTGCTGATGGTGAGAAATCGTGCTCTCTCTGGGGGGGGGGGGGGGGGTCCTACTATATCAGGGGGACGGAAGACAACACAGTTTGTGTCATAACAGGTCATCAAAGACCCATGCTTACGACAACGTGCATCCTTGATGATGCTCACTGTCCAGTGACTACAAAGATTCAATCTGAGCATCGAAAGACAAAGAGGAAGAGAACAGAGGACTCAGTGTCTCCAAAAACCCACCCATCCGGCCGTTGACGCGACAAAAATCCCCAAAAGATCCATCTTCCGCTCTAAAGACTACTCTGACTTTCAGAGAAGTAGTGAGAGAATGTGCGGAATTCATTTTTCATAATGATGAGGTTTTCCTTGTTCTCTACTACTCCAGATGCTAGTCTGAATTCTACGAAGAAGACGCTGGTCTACACAAATGTTGCATGACGTGGGACTATGATGTGTTCTGTACTAAATGATTCTTATTCCTAATTCTATGTGTGCTCTTCATTAGTATTGTATGATGTTCTGTACATGTTCTTCGATTTGAGGCAGTGTTTTGTATACAAAGAAATACAATACAGTTCTATAGAACTGTGGGAAGCAGAGGAGTGACGTCATTGGCCAGCTGATGTGACAGTGCTGTAACCTCAGGGCACTGTCTCCCCCCTCTGTCCTCTTTCAAATATGACAGGGCAGCTTGTGAAGTGGGGAAATTACAGGACTAAGGAGAGGGGGGCGCATAATGACATTACCTTACAAAACTTCCCTCAGTCAAACTTCTCTCTGACTGCTCCACTGTCAAATATTTCAGCGTTAAACTGAGCGATTTTCCTAACTCAATTGTGGAGAATACTAACTTCTTGATAATACGTTAATAATGTTTTTTTGTTTGAAATTAATACTTTTATGAGGACAGTTCATCAGCAGTAGCATATACCATTATGGCGATTACTGTACAATTATACATTAGTATACATAGGGATACAACTTCAAAGATGTATAAACACGGTGTCTGCATGAGAAGTCTAGTCCATCAACTGAACTCATTAGAAGAAACAGTAATAACATGGCATCAAGAGAAGAGATGGCAAATAAAGTGTAGCCCTTACCGATAACCTGTATGATCTCCGCAAGCAGCACTCCGTCTGCGACGTCTGTTTGCAGGTCCTTGATAAGTCGCTTGTGTCCTGACTTGGCTAGGTAGTGGTTGGCCCAGTCCGTATAGATCTGTTCAGGACGCAAAACATCAGCGTCCGTTTATTAGACGCCCAGGGAACCGCTAATATCAAAAGCGAAACACAACTCTTGCGCCTCCGCTTTTTAGAAGTCGGTGCGAGTGTTTAAAATCCCATAACACTTAAATAAATAAATAAAAAGACAAATTACTCAAATTAAACACGTTTACGACTCTTTTTTTTTTTTTAAATAACAGCATGGTTGAATAGGACCCGTGCACCCCCTCTTCTTTCGTTGGGGGCGCTGAGCTGGCATATATCCGCGTGGTATTGAAATTGGGACCTTTGTGCTCGGATAGCGCAGCAGCGACAGCAGACGGTCTCAATGAGGCGCTGACATCCCGAACTCGGGGACAGAAAAGACCCTTCAAAGTGTGCGAGGGAGGGGTAGAGGGTGAGGGGGGGGTTGAATTAGGCGTCTGAATAATCTGAATAGTTTCGTTTGTAATTGGTTGTTGCAGACAACTCTATCTCCTGCTCTCTCTCTCTCCCCAAGGCTGCTTGCCTCTCCCGGGTTGAAGGCCGGTGAGGGATGCATTTGGGTAAAAAGAAAACCCAAGCAAGAGCAGAGGGAGAGAAATACGCAAATGGACGGAGAGAGAGATACCATCTCAAATTGAGATGGAAAATGTTGGTACCAAACAAAAGCACTGAAGTAAGGACACAGTCTTGCCTAATTAGAAATAACAGCAATTTGGTAGGGAAAGGAATGCTGAAATAGATTCAGAAAATGTTTCTGTATAGTGTGTTTCATGTGGAAAGTTGTAGAAACAAGTTCAAAATCTCAAGGCAAATTGTAAATACAATTCTGGAGACACCAAATTAAGTCTGACGTTTTTTGTCTGAGGCATCCCGATGAATCTGAGCAATGTTTTTCTGCTGCCATCACTTCAGTATTTCAAACAGCTGAATTAAGCATCACACACGCGCACATGCACACGTACACACAATGTGACCCCGGTTCTCTGTGTTTTTAAAGGTAAATAGACCTGGGGCCTATTCAGTGTTACTCATCATATGAATCACTGCTCTGAACGCTTCATTTCAAACATACACACGAAGAGCAAGGTTCAAGGACTGTTTTATGTCGGCTCCACATGCTCTCTCCCTCTCTCTCTCTCTCTCTCTCCCTCTCTCTCTCTCTCTCTCTCTCTCTCTCTCTCTCTCCCCTCTCTCTCTCTCTCTCTCTCTCTCTCTCTCTCTCTCTCTCTCTCTCTCTCTCTCTCTCTCTCTCTCTCTCTCTCTCTCTCTCTCTCTCTCTCTCTCTCTCTCTCTCTCTCTCTCTCTCTCTCTCTCTCTCTCTCTCTCTCTCTCTCCCTCTCTCTCTCTCTCTCTCTCTCTCTCTCTCTCTCTCTCTCTCCCTCTCTCTCTCTCTCCCTCTCTCTCTCTCTCTCTCTCTCTCTCTCTCTCTCCTCTCTCTCTCTCTCCCTCTCATTCTCACACACGCACGCACACGCACGCACACACACACACACACACGCACAGCTATAACATGGCTCAGACAGCGCTAACCAAGCCTTTAAGCAAAAGATAACACTCTCTCAAAACGCCGGGGGTTGCAGTAAGAAAAGGAATGTGGGTGTGCTTTGAAGCAGTTTTCTGCAGCAGGTGAAATGAGGGGTTCGGGTGTAATTAAAAAGCAGGTAAAATGAGAAGCTGTCAATCATTGGAGCAGAACAGGAACCAGTCGGAGACCCCCTGAGGGTGGGAGGGGGCAGGTTTAAAGGGAGGAGGGGCAGTATGGTGGATTCAACCTATCCAGAGCCATGCTCAGGAGCTCATCTAGGCTCGTCATTGCTATTGGAGAAGAAACATAGGCCTAGTTGAACGACCCCCCCCCCCCATCGGTATGGTAAAATCCAATGTTAGACCAATAGCCCTTGACTTGAAAGTAAAGCTGGTAATATGTGTTAATTCTCTATGGGGATGAAATGCTGTAACACACTGTATCTGGGGAATATCAACCCGGTCAGCACAAGGCGTAGAAAATAAGTTTGAAAAAAACCAAAATAATGTATTTTCATTATTGACACCAATCAACGATTGACACCAAAGGTGAAAGGATACAGCGGCTCACTGGATGTCATGGCTTATTGAACAGGAACAATAACAACCCATAGGACCTCTGACTTCAGATCCAAACATACCCCGAGGGTATATGAAGCCGTACAGGGCGCTGAGAATAGGGGACACAGAGGGAGGAAAAATGATGAGGGAGAGAATCATACTTTCAAAACTCTATAGTGTAAGTTCCGGAGAAATCCTGCTCACTAAAACCAGAGCACCACACATTAAAAGGCCTGTGCTGTCCAACCCACTTACACTAATAACCTGTCAACTATTAGGGTTATCACCCCATTAGCAAAGAAGCCCAAAACAGCACTTGACACACCAGAAGATGCCTTTGATCCGTGTCTGACGGCGCTGTCAGCCACTCTGGGACTTCTCCACATCACAGGGAAAAGCCCCTCTCTTCCAGAACATATCTGATTATTCCTTAACTTCGCCAACTATAGGCACCAACCGCACTGACAGCATCCCAACCCCCTAAACTAATATGTGTTCTTCGTAATAGTAGAATAACCCATTTTAGTGTTGAGTTTGTAAATAAAGTCAGCGGGGAAGACATGGACCTACAATGGCAAATAGGGGAAAAAGAGATGAGATGATTTCCTATTTCATCAGTGGTGTGTTTGTTACACGCTAATCATTGATTCTTTCAAGGGGGGAAATCCCACATCAGCATCAGTCCCGAAAATTCCCAGTAATCCCACCCTCTCATCCCCGGATTGGGGTTCTTTTTTGGGGAGCTGTAAATTGGTAAGAGGGACATTCCCCTCCTCAAGGGAATGCAACATGACACTGAGTGGCTGGGAACAGAGACACAGTCTCTGACCACTCACTGCACCCTTTACAAGACCCCTGTGTGTGTGTGTGTGTGTGTTTGGTTCTGTGTGTGTGTCTGTCGGTGTGTCCTCGAAAGGGTTAAAGCCGTGTGAATGAGCGTGACGTCTCGTTTAAAATGGGTCACACAATGTTCTATGAACACACACACACACACACACACACACACACACACACACACACACACACACACACACACACACACACGCCCTTAGGCCACACACAACTGTCTCTCTCCCACTGCATGCCTTAGCCATTTCGCACAAACATGCCTCACACCCAGTCTCCACACACCACCCAGGCATGCCGACTCATCAATCCAGCATATGATGCCCCGCAGAGGGCATGACGCACACAGGCCTTCCCCTACAGCGCTGGGTCATGGGCTGGGGAGGTAGAGAGAGAGGGAGAGGACAGGCAGCTCATCACACTGACATGCCCTTTACTTGTGTTGGTAGGGATTTTCAGGAAGGGAAGAAATGGTGATTGGAGTGGATGCTTTGATGTCAAAGGCATACTCTCAGAGATGTCACAGCTACTCATTGCATACTGATTGAAGTGGGGAATGCTAAACAGGTGTGTGCGCGCGCGTGTGTGTGTGTGTGTGTGTGTGTGTGTGTGTGTGTGTGTGTGTACATGCATGCACGTGTAAAGAGAAGGGGTTGAAAATAAAAACAGGAGCCACAATTTTTCATTAACTTATCCTTTCATCTTTCACTTTGTTTGCCATGCATCCTTTGACTTGCATGCTACACACACACACACGCGCGCACGCACACACGCACACGCACACACACACACACACACACACACACACACACACACACACCGCAGGGATCTCATCCAAAGAGCAGCCCTGGCCACAAACACACAGTACAACCAAAGAGCAATAACAGCACTTTGAGTCTATTCAGGATCATGGTTCCTACACTAAAAAAAACATGTGCTTTCCAACCCACATACACTAATAACCTGTCAACCATTAGGGTTCTCCAAGCAGTCACAAGGAAGCCTAAAACAGCACAACACTTAACACACCATTATATCCTAATCTAGTGGAGTGAAAGAGAACCAGGTTAAGAAAACCCCCAGGACTCACGAGATGCCACAAACAGTGAGCGTGCCTGGAAGTCAAACTCTGTTCAATTTTCTAATGGCATAGCAATGGACGCAGAAAATACCAAACCCACACTCTGCTGTGATTACACTTTGGAGGAGGTGAAATGGTAGGCTGCATTTCAATCATTTACTTTCGCGCTCCTGAAGTGGGGTCTCCATTCTCAGGCGCATAACAGAACAACTGTACAGACGACTTGACAAAATTCTGTGACTTGTGTGATTTTTGCAAGCACAGCGCCCCCGAGTTCGCTCAATTGAGCCTGTGACATCCTTGAGTCTCCGTGGTGTGTAGGCATTCACGCACACCTTTTCCTCTCAACCTCGTCCCAAATTGACTGCATTACTGCTTGTCTTCGTGAGAGGTATTGACATGTTGAAATCACCAAGCGTTCTGTTTAAGCGACTAGCGCACAGCTCAGACACTCATACATAGCCCGCAAGACATGCCGTCAGAGGTCTCGTCACAGTGTCTTTAAGACCAGAAAAAAACTACGGGAAACGCAGTAATAAACTCAGCAAATAAAAAGAAACTCAGTCCTCTCACTGTCATTCAGTTACTGGCCCAACGCTCTAACCACTAGGCTACCTTAGGCTACCCTGGGCATCTTTCTTTTGGTGTTTTTCAGTCAGTAGAAAGGCCTCTTTAGTGTCCTAGGTTTTCATAACTGTGACCTTAATTGCCTACCGTCTGTAAGCTGTTAGTGTCTTGATGACCGTTCCACATGTGATGTTCATTATTTGTTTATGGTTCATTGAACAAGCATGGGAAACAGCGTTTAAACCCTTTACAATGAAGATCTGTGAAGCTAGTTGGATTTTTACAAATTATCTTTGAAAGACAGGGTCCTGAAAAAGGGACGCTTCTTTTTGTGCTGAGTTTACATAGAGCCATGACTACATGGAACTCTATTCCACATCATGTAACTAAGTCAAGCAGTAAAATCAGATTTAAGAAACGGATAAAACTACACCTAATGGAACATCGCGGACTGCGAAGAGACACACACACACATCATTCGCAAACATATGCTAACACACGCACATACATACACCCCTTTTTCTCCCCAATTGGTAGTTACAGTCTTGTCCCATCGTTGCAACTCCTGTACAGACTCAGGAGAGGCAAAGGTCGAGAGCCATGCGTCCTCCGAAACACAACCCTGACAAGGCGCACTGCTTCTTGACACACTGCTCACTTAACCCGGAACACAGATGCGCCAATGTGTCGGAGGAAACACCGTACAGCTGGACGACCGAAGTCAGCGTGCATGCGCCCGGCCCGCCACAAGGAGTCGCTAGAGAGCAAGAAGGACATCCCGGCCGACGCTGGGCCAATTGTGCGCCGCCTCATGGGTCTCCCGGTCGGGGCCGGCTGCGACACAGCCTGGGATCAAACCCGGGTCTGTCGTGATGCCTCAAGCACTGCCTTAGACCGCTGCGCCACTCATGAGGCCCCACACGTACATTTTAATATTGTTATTCTGCTGTATTATTGTATTACTGTACACACAGCATTCTACCTGCCTGCCCCCATAAATACATACAACTTCCTCTATAAGGGCTCAGAGACCTGGCTCAACCCCAGACCAGCTATTTTGGGTTGACCCCTCTTCTTCACTTTCTATACCTCCATTCCGCTCTCTTTTCCTTTCCCTCTCTTTATCGTTCCTCTCTCGCACACTAGGATGTTACCATCAGTGCCTGGTCTCTCTCTTCTCTTTCCCCTTGTTCCTCTCATCTTCCCTGTTCCATTCATCCCTTCTCCCTCCCTCCTTTTTCCACTTTTCCCACTTCTAATGCATGATCTATTTTTCATGTTTTTCTCTTTTCTACATTCACCGTCTCTCTTTCTCCCTGATCGTAACCACCTCTCAGCAAGCCCCTTCCGAGGCCCTTACCGTTTTAAAGTGCCCACAGGAGAAGTGGCTGGGTGTGTGTCCCCCACACACCGCCATCCAGGCCCCTCAGGTGGGGGTAGAGGCTGTTTGTCCAGAAAACTCCCCCAAAAAGACAGGACTATCGATGAGCGCACGTTATAACGGCGCTCTGTCACGTAGACGAGGTGGTAAAGGTAGCCAGGATGTCTGTCTGACGACTATCTTCTTTCCTTCTCATGCCTCTCTCTCTCTCTCTCTCTCTCTCTCTCTCTCTCTCTCTCTCTCTCTCTCTCTCTCTCTCCCTCTCTCTACTACCCACTCTGTTTACAAACTTCCCATTTTATACCTCTCTCCACTCTGTCGCGCACCGTCTCTGCTCTCCTCCCGACGTGAACTGTCTCAAACTCCCTCTCCTTTTCAACTCTCTCTCTCTCTTTCTCTTTCTCTTTCTGAATCTCTCACTCAATCACTGAGTCAACTCTTCTCTCCAATGCCCCCTTCTATCTCTAACCCCCGCCCTCCCCTCTTCCCAACGCCCTGACTCATAACCCTCCCATCCCAGCTCAATAGTCCCCTTCCCCAGGCGGCCCCCAGGCGGACAGTGTAAACAAGATGAATGGCCGTGTCAGAGGTAACAGAGTAACAAGCAAATGCCTCGTAACAGCCCATTAGCTGTCCTCTTACACCCTCCACACCTGGCACTGTCCATAAATAACACACACACACACACACACGTGTTCAGGTGAGGTCTGGAGAACATTGGAGAACCCGGAGACAGCGGTAGAAAAGGGCAAAGTCATGACCCCATGACCCCATATTTCCCATCTTTCAGCTCCAAGCCATATGATGTCTTTGTTTCTTTACAGAGAGAAAGTTCGCTGTCCTTTAAACTATCACTTGTTGCCTTTGGCAGTGAATCTGAAAAGCACGAGTGTGCGTGTTACGAGTGTTTCTACATTGTAAAGGGTCATATCAACGGTATAGTGTACTGTACACACACACACACACACACACCTCCACTTCCCAGTCATAGCCTAACATGCTACCTCACCCCTCACCTTTAAACCAATTCTGTCCTCTCAGCATCCATACGGCTGGGGCTGGCGATAACACGTGGCAACACTTACTGCCCACGCCAGGGTAGGCACCAGATGGCTGATGGGAGAATGATGGATGGCCATCCTACGCTACCCAATGCCCATCTGAAGGGGAGGACCCAGGAAAGGAGGAGGTGCAACAGCAGTGTTTAGAGTAAATCGCTTACCACTATCACAGAGTGGCCCGTGGAAGTGTTTTTTCCCCCTGCTACACACCCACACAGACACGCACACACACTTTGGTCCTATTTGGATGATGTCACCTCCACCCCAAAACAGAAACACACACTCACTAGAAAGTACAATAAAGAAAAATATTTGAGTGACAGGCCAGACCCTGAACCCAGTCCTCTCATTGGTTTCAGCCAATGAGTGAATACCTTCACAAACAGATGGCTTATGGGAAATCAATATTCATCCGCTGCATGATATGACAACAATTTGTTGGAGGGGGAGAGGGGGGCTGGCTATCTAACTGCTGCTGGACTACAGTGACCCCTCAACACCTGTCACAACTCATCATAGGAATACATGGGTAATGAACACAATTAAAAGGAGGGGGAGAGAGACAGAAAGAGAGAGAGACAGAAAGAGAGAGAGACAGAAAGAGAGAGAGACAGAAAGAGAGAGAGACAGAAAGAGAGAGAGACAGAAAGAGAGAGAGAGAGAGAGAATGTATTCAGCTTATAAAATAGGCAGATGGGGAGGTCTATCTATAAGCACAGCTGTTCAACTCTTTGAGAAGCTCCCCCCACCCCCACCCACCACCACAGACCAGGGCAGAGATCTAGATCTCCCGGTCTCTGTAGCGCAGTGGTTTAGGGCTGAGGAGGGCTTCCTAAACTGCACGTTCTCTCTCTGCAGTCTGTGGTGGACACACACACACAAACACAGCTCTTTTAAGTGGTTTTGGCCACTCGCAGCTCGCAGTATAGTTACAGAACGATATCAGGCCCACTCTAAATGACCTGAGCTTCATGTCTGAGCTTGAAAGAGCTGTGGTTGGAAATGCCTGGAAGCCATAACGGATACACCCGCCCCCCACTCCGCTTCCCCCACCCCTTTTCTTCCTCCATCCATCCACCCCCCTCTCATCTCATCTTCATCTCCTCTTCATCTCATTCTTTTCCAACCCCCAATGACACAGGTTGAGATGGTGTACTTCTGTAGTGTACTCTCTACCCTGATGGTAAACATATGGGCCTAGGTGTGACGTGGAAAGACCGACAGAAAATATGGGGTGCGTGCAAGAGTGTGTGTGACTGTGCGTGCGAGCGCTTGCGTGTGTGTGACTGTGCGTGCAAGAGTGTGTGTGACTGTGCGTGCGAGCGAGCGCTTGCGTGTGTGCATGCCAAAGTGAGCGCGTGCCTGTCGCTATTGTGCGGACTTGGTGGCAGCAGCGTGGCTGTCGAGGCCCAGTGTGTTAGCGGCTAATGACAGTGTGACCCCTCCTTCTTTGGCACAGAGCGCCATCTTAAACACACGAGCCCCTCCTCCTCCACTCAAACCAATACAGACAGCGGTCTGGTCTGAGCAGCACAAACAATACACGGCTAATTAGCGTGCACTTTATCACACACTACACACACACACAGAGATGCCTGCCCGTAAGCGTGTGCACCCACTCGCGCACACACTCACACCCATCTCCCTCGTGCTGTCCATCTTGCCTCTCTCGCTTTCTCTCACGCGTACGCACACACACACTTCTCAAAATCTCTTCGACTACATCATTGAGAAAGAGAAAAGCTTCCCTTCATCCCTATACGTGTCCTCCCTCCTTCTATCCTTCGCCCTGCCTCCCTCCTTCTATCCTTCGCCCTGCCCCCCTTCCTTCTATCCTTCGCCCTGCCCCCTTTCCTTCTATCCTTCGCCCTGCTCCCCTTCCTTCTATCCTTCGCCCTGCCCCCCTTCCTTCTATCCTTCGCCCTGCCCCCTTTCCTCCTATCCTTTGCCCTGCCCCCTTCCTTCTATCCTTCGCCCTGCCTCCACTTTATCCTCCTTCCCCTTCCATATCCTTCGCCCTGCCCCCTTCCTTCTATCCTTCGCCCTGCCCCCTTCCTTCTATCCTTCGCCCTGCCTCCTTCCTTCTATCCTTCGCCCTGCCCCCTTTCCTTCTATCCTTCGCCCTGCCCCCTTTCCTTCCTATCCTTCGCCCTGCCTCCTTCCTTCTATCCTTCGCCCTGCCCCCTTTCCTTCTATCCTTCGCCCTGCCCCCTTCCTTCTATCCTTCGCCCTGCCTCCTTCCTTCTATTCTTCGCCCTGCCCCCTTTCCTTCTATCCTTCGCCCTGCCCCCTTCCTTCTTCTATCCTTCGCCCTGCCTCCTTCCTTCTATCCTTCGCCCTGCCCCCTTTCCTTCTATCCTTCCTTCTATCCTTCGCCCTGCCCCCTTCCTTCTATCCTTCGCCCTGCCTCCTTCCTTCTATCCTTCGCCCTGCCCCCTTTCCTTCTATCCTTCGCCCTGCCCCCCTTCCTTCTATCCTTCGCCCTGCCTCCTTCCTTCTATCCTTCGCCCTGCCTCCTTCCTTCTATCCTTCGCCCTGCCTCCTTCCTTCTATCCTTCGCCCTGCCCCCTTTCCTTCTATCCTTCGCCCTGCCCCCTTCCTTCTATCCTTCGCCCTGCCTCCTTCCTTCTATCCTTCGCCCTGCCCCTTCCTTCCCTTCTATCCTTCGCCCTGCCCCCTTCCTTCTATCCTTCGCCCCTGCCCCCCTTCCTTCTATCCTTCGCCCTGCCTCCTTCCTTCTATCCTTCGCCCTGCCCCCCTTCCTTCTCTCTCATCCCCAGAATGTCAATAAGACACCGCTGGACTGCTTGTGTGCTGGTGTGAATATTCCATTGTGATTGATGTTGCATGTTCCATATGTCCATAATTTGTTCAGAAAAGGTCATATCAGTAAATAATCAAGAGTCCTTTATCAGGATGAAGTAGGTGGTGGACACTGACTACACATCATAAAAAGAAAGAACATTGTGCACACACACGCGCGCGCACACACACACACACACACACACACACACACACACACACACACACACACACACACACACACACACACTCAGAGAGAGAGAGAGAGAGAGAGAGAAACACACAGGCCTGACCCCTGCACTCTGTGGGTCTTCTGTCAGTCACGCTGCGTGAAGGCAGTGGTCCATAATTAAACAGGTTTATCATCTCTCCTCCCCAGACCAGCAATAAACTGCCTGCTCTACCTATGACTGACTGACTTGCTGACTGTGTCTGTCTGTCTGACTAGTCACTCATGGGAGTTGAGATAATAACCGGGGGATGAGTACCGAGGGGAAGACAAATGCGGGAGAAAGGGAGGGAAGAGAGATTCTGCCCTTCCTTTCAAGTCTGTTAACCTGGGAAGAGTCCGTGTGTCACTCGTAACAGCAAATGTAATTCCGCTTTCCTTCGACGCGGCATAAGGTATCACGTAATTCCCTGAATATGAAGATCTATTTTCCATCAGCTCACACCATAGGACTTCTCTGTACCTGACCGATACCGTGTCTCATCAGATCCCGTTCACTATTATTATTAAACTAGTCAGCACCGTATGACGTCAAACACAGAGAGGTAACGCAGAACCATCCTGCCTGTCCGTATGTCCGTCCGCCCATCTGGCTACGTGCCTGTCTGTCTACTTGCCCGCCCGCCCGCCCTCCCGCCTGCCTCTCTGTTGTCACTCTGTCTGTCTATTTCCACGAATAATTCAGAAGAAAACAAAACACACATGCTCTCTCAGAGTCTCGCGCTCAACACTCTTCAACCCCTGGTGGCTAATACCTCACCAAGCCTGTCTGGACTTTCCGTACAGACGTCGAAGCGTCGCTAGAGCGAGGGGGAAAACACACGTGTCTTCAGCACTTTCCCCACAGACACAGACGGTCTAGCCTGGTGCACTCGGACGCCACAGTGAACGCTGAGGGCTGGTGAAGAGACACGTGTCTTCCAACCACAAGCGAACACAAGATCAGCGTCGGAGGGACAGAGCAGAGCTGTTCTGGGGGTGTGGAACGGCTGGAATCGAGTGGAGGGAAAAGAGAGGAGCGTCGTTCAACAGTGTTTTTCCTTTTACAGCAGTCGCAGGGTCCTTTCTTTTTGGAGCTTTGAAATACAATAGAAGTGTTCTTCTTTCGGGATTTGAGGCAACAAGAGCATGCATACAATGCAGTGAACAGTATCTCTGGCAAATGCGGTCAAAAATACAATCCTCAGAAGGAGATCTCCTTCTGACACAATACCTGTTCATAACTACTTTTGCCACCTTAAAACCTCAAAACGAAGCCCACCCAGACTGACCACTGGGACGACCTGGACATATTTACCAGCTTCATGGTGACGTTGTTCTGCTCCCAGCGACACAGCAGCACATTCATCTTCCTCCTCTCTCTTCCTTATCCTCCTCTTCCTCCCTCTCACACACACACCTGTATTAGGTAGGAGTGGGAGGACCAACGGCTAGCCAGGCCCAGACAGAATCCATCAGAGCCAGAGGAAGAAACAGGACTGGGGACCGAGGAAGACAACTAACCAAGAAGAGATCCACAGAAAGAGAGGATAGATAGGTCGAGTAGAGTAGAGAGGTGGAGAGAGAGAGAGATCAAATGTGAGAGGGTTTTGAGGAAAGAAAGCAAGAAAGAAAAAAAGAAAGAAAGAAAGAAAGAAAGAAAGAAAGAAAGAAAGAAAGAAAGAAAGAAAAAGTTAGAGGGAGCGAGAGATCTGAGAAAGTTCCAGAGAAATACGCAAAGCAGTAGATCCAGAAAATCCTCTATACATCCAGATAAAAGAGCCTGCTCCTGCACCCATCTCTAGCCCAGCAGGTCTCACTGTGCCTGGGGCCGGTGCGCACAGCCTACCCCTTCCCTCCTTTCTCTCCACCCCCTCTGGGTCCGCAGAAGGAGGAGGGAAACGAATGCTTCAGTCAAGAGGAGCTCCACCACCTCTACCGTTATACCACTGCTCTGTCTGAGGGCCAGCCATACCAAACACACACGCGGAGGGAGGAAAAAGGGGGGGCCAACGGAGGGGAACCAACGGAGGGGAACCCCCTTCCTCTTCCACCTCCCACTCTACCCCTCCTCTTCCACCTCCCACGTGGACGCCCTCGGCAACGCCGGGCACTGTGCTATTGCTTTTCAAATGGACCACTCGTCATACGGGGAGGAGAAAGGGAAGAGAAAGGAGAGAAGAGAAGAGAGACCTCTTAACCTTCTACCCTCTGTGACCCCCCCACCCCACCCCACACACACACACACACACACAAAAGTATCATGCTGGTGCATGATAATACTAGAAGGGGTGAAGAGCGGGTAAAGGAGGGTAGGTTAGAGGACAAACCACACGGGCCTCCTAACTACCCCTCTCTGTTTTCTATTTATTCTGTATTTAACCAGTCCTCCTCCTTTCTTTAAAAAAAAAAGAGAGGGAAGGTTTTATTTTCCAGAACCAAACATGGAACAGTCCGGTCTCTGATCACCATTCACCCACAGCTTACTGCTGCAGACACACCCACCCCGCCACCAACCACAAATTACAAGCCCAATTTGAACTTGAAGAATCGCCCAAGACGAAGCGCAGTACGGGAGACATGATCATTGCCAGGACTCTGCACATTTCGAACACGCGCCTGTAGCTATTTGTTGCATCGACAACACTACCACAAGCGCTGAAGACTTTAAAGAGCCCCGAAGACCTTGGAACCAACGCAGCTACTGAACTCGTGCTCCCAAATGCTGTTTCAATACAGTGTACCGCAAGCCCACCTACCCGATTCCTCTCTCATACTTGCACTCAGTCTAGTACTTTACAAATTCATTGAATTCGACTGTACTCTCCCACACCGATGCACTAGTTACATAGTGAAAAATCCAGCCAGCCTGCAGCACACACACACAATTCCAGCTCACTACTAGTCTGTCAATTCAGCTTATAACACATCCATTTCATATTAGCCCTATAAGCATCTGTGAATTTACTGACTATGCACTGTGGCCATTTAGGACATGTGTTTAACAGCTATAAACAAGTCCATTAAGTGGTGGGGCCGAGAATCGCAGGGTGTGCTTTGTTTCAGAACCCTGTGAGGGGGAGATTCATCTCAGTGTCCCCTGGACAATGGGCCCTAGCCCCATTGCGGAAGGGGGCTTTGTTTTGGGGGACCCCCGCAGCCTGGGTCTCGAGGGCTAGGTGGGGAGTGGGGGGTTGGGGTGGTCCTGCTGCTGGCTGTTATGGGGTGAGGGTGTGTGCGGGGGGGGGCACTGATATTAATAACCCCCTCAAAAAAATATGGAGAGGAGAAATGGGAGAGAAACAGTAGACCACTATCAATTCAGTGCATTATAAGACTTTCACCATCTCTAAAATTCTCTCTCTCTCTCTCTCTCTCTCTCTCTCTCTCTCTCTCTCTCTCTCAATTCAATTCAATTCAAGGGCTTTATTGGCATGGGAAACATGTGTTAACATTGCCAAAGCAAGTGAGGTAGACAACATACAAAGTGAATATATAAAGTGAAAAACAACAAAAATTAACAGTAAACATTACACATACAGAAGTTTCAAAACAGTAAAGACATTACAAATGTCATATTATATATATATATACAATGTACAAATAGTTAAAGGACACAAGATAAAATGAATAAGCATAAATATGGGTTGTATTTACAATGGTGTTTGTTCTTCACTGGTTGCCCTTTTCTCGTGGCAACAGGTCACAAATCTTGCTGCTGTGATGGCACACTGTGGAATTTCACCCAAAAGATATGGGAGTTTTTCAAAATTGGATTTGTTTTCGAATTCTTTGTGGATCTGTGTAATCTGGGGGAAATATGTCTCTCTAATATGGTCATACATTGGGTAGGAGGTTAGGAAGTGCAGCTCAGTTTCCACCTCATTTTGTGGGCAGTGAGCACACATCTCTCTCTCTCTCTCTCTCTCTCTCTCTCTCTCTCTCTCTCTCTCTCTCTCTCTCTCACTCTCTCAATCTCTGTAGACTGTGCTCCATTAACTCACAGACCTAAGAGGGAAGCTAGTGTTGCATTACCATAGTAATGTGATGTATGATTATAACACAGTTTAGTTCACATTATGGCGCAGTCAGGCAGAACTTCCAACACTCCGAATCACGGAATGCCATCTGGGCCTGGTTGCTATGGGTACCAGCTGTAACCCTGCTAATGAAAGAACATCTAAATGTGTTGCAGTGAGCAGGCTGGTCAGATTTCACCTGCTGCGTGTGTGTGTGTGTGTGTGTGTGTGTGTTTAAATATATAAACATCAAGTTAATTCCTGGAGACAACAAGGTCCTACATAGCAACACTGAAACATAGTCAATGTGTCACTGTTAGAGGTAAACAAAAGGGTGTTTGGCACTAAGTGGTTGCGCTGGGTTGTTTCTGTTAGCTTTTGGTGTGTGCACGTGTGTGAGTGTCGGTGTGTCTGTGTGTGTTCTCGCTATTCCCAAACAGGCAATCCCTGAGCCTCCCCTGATGAGTACTAAATCCTAAGTGGGGATCTAAAGCTCTGCAATTAAAAGCATCTCAGGGAATGAGTCACCCGCACACACACACACACACACACACACACACACACACACACACACACAGCGAATCCAACGCCGTCCAGTTGAGCGTCATTGTGATTCCACACAGGTAGAAATCAGAGCCTTTAAAACAGCCTTCCCTGAGGCAGCGGGTGCTGAATGCTGAATGTTTAACACAGCAGAGAAGGACAGAGCTCCTATAATCACGCAGCTTCGGGAGGACTCATCCACATCCCAGTTCATATTGAGGTAGGGAAAGGAAAGGATCAGATGGGTAGATCCATCACACACCAATCAGATCATTCGGAATGAACTGAATCATTCAGAAAGTGGACAAACCAGAAACCTCTCGTTGCTCTAGTCATGATTTCTGTGGTAAACGTGGATCTCTTTGGTCAGCCTTCAGCGGTCATTCAGTCCTACCACCCTCCCATTTGACGGCGACTTTACAATTTACCCTCTGGAGGTCACGTGACGTCATCACCACCCGTGACTTCAACCTCATGAAACCGCCCTCCCTATCGGCGCCACCACGCCTTTTAGACCGGAATAGATGAAGATGGTGTCTGATTGTGGTAGCCTAACCGTGGTCCCACCATGGTCCCAGGAGTGACCACGTACAATGGCCCCGTTTGTCTGACTGACGTGCTCTTTGTGACACAAGCGCAGGAATGGAGAGAAGGAGCGAAAGAGGAGAGAAGGAGAGAAGGGCACCTAAGGGAGGTCTCTGAACGGACGTTGGCCCAGTAGAAACAGATGGGCAGACCTAATGAATATGGTTATCCGCCGGACAGGGAGAGGAGGGGCTGTGACCTCACACAGAAAGACTGGGGGGAGACACAGGAACTGGAATTAGATCAGGAAGGATCCAAATTGACATTATGTCATAAAGTGCACATGGGAGTCAGCTGGTCCAATCATTTCATTCGGTTCACATAGACATCACATCCACATACGACATCATAGGTGAGGATGATCCTTTGTACATCCTGAACAATCTTGAGATGTATGACATCACGGTCTAATCCTTCTCTATCTGATTCTAGCACAGGTACAGGAAATACAAATATACCTGGAAATATATCACTTTATTTCTGGGTATATTGTGGGCATATTGTATTTGTTAACATTGATATAATGTGATGCTGCATTAGCTGTGACTAGTATGACAACAGCTACAACAGCAGTCAGACTGTGTTATATAGCCTTGCCAAAACGCTACCCATAAAATAGTGTGTTGACTCATAAAACATTACCAATAAACAAAGTGTGTGTTGTTTGTGACTGTTAGGCTCGATATTCTGTCACAGATGGATACTAAAAGCCTGGTCCCAGACCTGTTTGTGCTTTTTTTGTGTGTGCTTTTGCCCACATCGTCATGTTTGGCATGGCAATCCCATAACGAGTTGTCAAGAGAGCCGAAACAGACCGGCAACCAGGCTAGAATACTAACTCTACCCAAACAAAACAGAATGAAATCTGATATCAAAGCAGATAGAGGCCGTTCCCTTGTGTCGCTTTGAGAGCGATAGAAACAGGTCCATGCCAATGAATCATTTATTATCCACGAATATATCTCTGTATTGATTCACTGCGGCTCTTCTTTATAGAAAGAACCTGCTAGTTCTATGGGGGGGGGGGGGGGGGCAAGATCCTTATCCTGAAACAGAGTAACTCCAATACTATCGAAGAATCAAATGATGCATTGGCAGCGTGTGACGTCTGTGTCTGAATTCGAGACGGAGGCAGGGCGGTGGCACCCTGGACTGATGGATTCATGGGAGAGCCATCTAGCCTTCGCTCAGTGGGAGGGGCAAAGAGGCGCGCCGCCAATATAGGCTCCCGTCTGAGACTTTCAATGTGGAACAAACACTAAAAGACAAGGACACACGTCCATATAGGAGCAGACCAAAAAAAAGACGCACATAGCCTACATTTACACCCCCTCTAATATTATACCCATTTCTGGTCTGATAAGATTCCACAGTGGACACAGCCCGCCACTGAGCGAGCAATGCCTGTGTTCTGTGGTCCTCACACATTGTAGACACCTGCTGTGCACACATTAGTCAAACGATTCAAACTAGTCCGGCGCGTGTTCGCTGTACGTGAGCGTCAATGTGTGCAAGCTTCACTGTGTGTCGGTGGGGGATGAAGCCAGACAAACCTCTTCTCTTTTAGCTCGGACATGAAAATCACAGAGAGAAGAACGGGGGGAAAAGTTGTGACGGGGAAAATAACTGATGGTTACATATCACAATATTATTTTGGACAATATTATATTGATACTTGGACCCCAAAATTGTATTATATATACTGTCAGGCCCTGATCTGTTTCACCTGTCTTTGTGCTTGTCTCCACTCTCCTCCAGGTGTCGCCCATCTTCCTCATTATCCCCTCTGCATTTACACCTGTGTTTTCTGCCAGTTCGTCTTGTTTGTTTCAGCCTTCCAGCGTTTTGTGTCTCAGCTCCTGCTTTTCCAGTTTCTCTTTTTCTCGTCCTCCTGCTTTTTGACCCTTGCCTGTCCCTGTCCCTGACCCTGCCTGCCGTCCTGTACCTTGTCCCCTACTCTGGATTATCGACCCCTGCCTGCCTTGACCTGTCGTTTGCCTGCCCCTGTTACAATAAACCTTGTTACTTCACACGGTCTGCACTTGGATCTTACCTTGGTACCTGATATATACAGTATTTGGGATTTACATTTTTGCTAAGTAGCACTTTTCTCCATCTTCTTTTTAAATAGTGAGCCGACATGTTTTCAGCATTTTCATTTCCATGACTGATCAAAAGTCATTTTCTCATGCTCTGTCTGTCTGCAGCTGACATTATTATATATATTTTTTACCTTTATTTAACTAGACAGGTCAGTTATGAAGAAATTCTTATTTTCAATGACGGCCTCGGAACAGTGGGTTAACTGGTCTAGGAACAGTGGGTTAACTGGTCTAGGAACAGTGGGTTAACTGGTCTAGGACTGGTCTAGGAACAACCTGCAGTCTACCCAAAGAGAAAGTGCCATCTCTTCTATGAAGATAACTGCTATTCCATTTGTTTTATAGGCTCACTACACATCCTGAGGAAAACACATGTGAATCCATCCCCCTTCTCCTTTCCCTTTGTCATGGCAATGAAGTCCGCCAGACCTCCAGCCAGTCTATCCACTGTGAGGGGGAATTAGCAATCGAATGCAGCAGGATATGGAGTCCAATCCCCCCCCCGTTCCCTTTCATTCTCACCTGCTGGACTCTATGGGTCTTTAGAAGGCCTAAACAACTGGTGGAATACGGGCACCATTAAAGTCAATGGTCCCCTGAGACGATACTAGAGGTTAAGAGAGTTCCGGAGGCTGTTGATTGTAAAGAGGTTGTGGGGGAGGAAGGGAGAAGAGGAGAGAACTCTCTACCGCTAGTCGATCGATATCATTCCATTAAGGGTCATTTAATTAGATAAGAGTCCGCACGGTAATCAAATACATTCACAAATACCACCGATCAAAAGCATGGCCGCTATCTGAACCCAGCACCTGATCGAGTTCAAAGTCTGAGAATGAAAGTTGAGTCTTTGAATTCAATTGGACCCAATTACAATAATTCAAATGACTACATGCATTATCAACACATTATGCACATGTTCTTATCTAACGTTTTGATTAACGGAACTCTGTGTCAACGCTAAATCGCACGGGATGAACATCTCCGGCGTGCCCGAAAATAATAAAGAAATGTCCTTCAGATATTAATACTGCTCTCAGCAAAGCTCATTCTCTCTTGACTGAAGGTCCTCCTATATCCTGAATCGATATTTGCTTTGAGATAATTTGAGCAAATATTGGGAGAAATTAAACCTCTCCAAAAGGCGGTCATTGCTGTGTGCTTTTCATTTTGACACTAACGTAGATAAGCCCCAAGCCTTGGTTATGACTCTTAATGAGACCCAGGCTTCTCATAAAGACAGACTTAGAGCCTTTATCTGGAGAAATGCTTATTAAGATAGAGGTCTTATCACACTACTGGCAGATGGGCAGATGGATGGATGTGTGTGTGTGTGTGTGTGTGTGTGTGTGTGTGTGTGTGTGTGTGTGTGTGTGTGTGTGTGTGTGTGTGTGTGTGTGTGTGTGTGTGTGTGTGTGTGTGTGTGTGTGTCAACTCATACTGTGTTCATATACTGTTGTTTACGCCCTGTGTATGTATATCCTATATCGTCGACATAGTTTATCCTAATATACCTACTACTGTACATAACATCCTCATTTGCTCCAGAGGTGCTGCACCACTGTGAAACAACACATTTCCCTGCACCGATCCAGTGTACATGACAATAAAACAAACAATTTTTCTTTTTTACAAATTGTACACATCACACACAGTATTTATATTCTCACTTCTCATATATATCGGCTTGGATTGACATTTCTTGATGAACAAAAACGAATGAAAATGTATTTCTACTGTATTTGCGAGACATTCTACTGCACTGCTGGCGCGAGTAACACAAGCATTTCGCCGCCCCTGCCATAACACCTGCAAATCTGTATACGTCACCAGCAAACTTCGACTCGACGAGTGTTGTGTGGGTGCGGGCGTGCGTGGACATGTCCATTAAAAAGGTCTGTGACACGCTTCCAGGAATGACATCCTTCCTTTACCTTTCTGTCTCCCTCTCCTCCGATAGAGATGTTTCCCTCCAGTGAATAAGAAATAGTTCCAAATATGTGTGTATGGCCGAAAGAAGGAAGGTAAATTATCTCCACTGAACAAAAATATCAACGCAACAATGTCAAAGATGATAGATACCTTCTGATACCTTGTCGTCAGTGCTTAGACTTAATTCCCTGCCACCTCCCCTTAGACAGATTGAGGTGTTCAGCATCCTAGAAGCTCCTAGAAGTTACAGTCCTTGTAGTTATTCCAACCTCCTCTCTCTGTTTGCCACTTCCACAGCCAAGGATAAAGGAACCAGCGACGATGCACAGTTGGATATCGAGGGAAGGGAGAGAGGGAAAGGAGAGGAGGGAGAGTAGGAAAGGAGAGGAGTGAGAGTGGGGAAGGAGAGGAGGGAGAGTGGGAAAGGAGAGGAGGGAGAGTGGGAACGGAGGAACAATAGAGGAGAAAAATAAAAAATAAAGTGTGATCCCTGGAGAGCAAAGAAAACAAGGTCCTGAAAATCCTTGGTAGAGAAGTGCTATAAATGCATGGTGAACGCACACACACACACACACACACACACACACACACACACACACACACACACACACACACACACACACACAGCTCCCCCCCATGCACACACACACACAGCTCCCCCCCATGCACACACACACATCCTCGTTCAGAGGCATTCTCTAAATACATAGGCAATGTTTTGTATAGTGAGCAGCATTTTTACACCATAGACAAGGAGTGGCAGCAATGCCCTTGACTGTGACAAACACGTCACACACCTTCACGCACGTCTCTCACACACACATGTACGTCTCACACACATCTTACACACGTCTCACACACACACACACACACACACACACACACACACACACACACACACACACACACACACACACACACACCCCATTGATGGCCTTGACTACCTCCTTCCTGCCTGTTTGGCAATTGAGCCAGTCTGGGTGTCTTCACTGCTGAGTACAAAAGGGACAGGAGATGCAGTACGTAACGTATGCTCACCACTAGAGGCCAGTAGAGGCTGCGTGTGTACTACTCATCCCTCAATGTCAGTGGGCCAAGTGATTTGACTGGGAAGGTGATTTCCTTCTCCCATAAAGACTAGGAATGTGCATATTTCCCTTTCAAAATGATTTGATCCGTATCTAGATACATGGGCTCCGATACAACACAGGAACAATTCGTTTTAGTTTGAAATGTATGTGTATACCTGCTCGTCAAAAATCTAATTCCAAATAATATGGAGTTGGTCCTCCCTTTGCTGCTATAACAGCCTCCACTCTTCAGGGAAGGCTTTCCACTAGATGTTGGGACATTGCTTGCTTCCATTCAGCCACAAGAGCATTAGTGAGGTTGGGCACTGATGTTAGGCCTGGCTCGCAGTTGGCGTTCCAATTCATCCAAAAGGTGTATGATGGGGTTGAGGTGAGGGCTTTGTGCAGGCCAGTTATGTTCTTCCACACCGATCTTGACAAACCATTTCTATATGGACCTAGCTTTGTGCACGGGAGCATTGTCATGATGCTGAAACAGGAAAGAGCCTTCCCCATCTCTGTCTCAATCTGTTGCCACAAATTTGGAAGCACAGAATCATCTAGAATGTCATTGTATGTTGTAGCGTTAAGATTTCCCTTCACTGGAACTAAGGGGCCTAGCCTGAACCATGAAAAACAGCCCCGGACCATTATTCCTCCTCCACCAAACTTTACAGTTGGCACTATGCATTGGGGCAGGTAGCGTTCTCCTGGCATCCGCCAAACCTAGATTTGTCCGTTGGACTGCCAGATGGTGAAGCGTGATTCTTCACTCCAGAGAACACGTTTCCACTGCTCCAGAGTCCAGTGGCGGCGAGCTTTACACCACTTCATTTGGCATTGTGCATGTTGATCTTAGACTTGTGTGCGGCTGCTTGGGCATGGAAACCCATTTCATGAAGTTCCCGACGAACAGTTCTTGTGCTGACATTGCTTCCAGAGGCAGTTTGGATCTCCGAAGTGAGCCTTGCAGACAAGGAAAGGCAAGTGCTACGCACTTCACCACTCGGCGGTCCTGTTCTGTGAGCTTGTGTGGCCAACCACTTCGCAAGAGAGCCGTTGTTGCTCCTAGGTGTTTCTACTTCACACTAACAGCACTTACAGTTGACCAGGGAAGCTCTAGCAGGGCAGAAATGTTTTGAACTGACTTGTTGGAAAGATCAAAATAATAGACAAACACAATCTGACTAAACGAATAACACACAAACAGTTGTGTTTGTCACATTTCCATTGAAGACACTGAGTCATCATTCACAGCGCAGGCTGTGGGAAAAGTAAGTGAACCTCTGCGATAACGACTTCGCCAAAAGCTATTTGGAGTCAGGTGTTTCAATTAAGGAGATGAGATTGGAGGTGTGGGTTGCACAGGTTCCCTGCCCTTTAAATGAAGGCACACAAAGCCTGGTTACTGACACATCTGTTCTTCTCCAAAACGATTTGTGAACCGTGCATCGATCCCACCAACTTTCACAGGACCTTAGAAAGACGCATTATGGAGACGCACGAAGCTGGAAAAGGGTTACAAAAGTATTGCTAAAGTCCTTCGGTGTTCACCAGTCCACGGTGAGACAAATTATCTACAAATGGAGAAGATTCAGGACTGTCGCTACTCTCCCTGGGAGTGGGCGTCCTGCGAAGATCACCCCAAGAACACAAAGGGCAATCCTGGAAGAGGTGAGAAAGGAACCCAAGGCTAAAAGCAAAAGACCTGCAGAAAACTCTACAAACAACGAAAGTCTGTGTTCATGTGTCCACTATCGGGGGAAAAAACACTGATCAACAATGGCGTTCATGGAAGGACACCGCGAAGGAAACAGCTGCTGTCTAAAAGAAACATTGCGGCATGTCTCAGGTTTGCCCAAGACCACCTGGATGTTCCACAACGCTTCTGGGAAAATGTGCTGTGGACAGATGAGACAAAAGGTGAACTTTTTTGGAAAAATGCACAACGCTATGTGTGGAGGAAAAAGGGCACTGCACACCAACACCAAAACCTCATCCCAACTGTGAAGCATGGTGGAGGGGGCATCTTGGTTTGGGCCTGCTTTGCTGACTCAGGGCCTGTAGGTCTTGTAATCATTGAGGGAACAATGAGTTCAAAAGTGTATCAAGACATTTTATAGGAGAATGTCAGGGCAGCAGTCCATGACCTCAAGCTTAAGAGAGGTTGGGAGATGCAACAAGACAATGACCCAAAGAACACAAGTAAATCAACTAATGAATGGCTGAAAAGGAAGAAGATTTGTGCCTTGGAATGGCCAAGTCAGAGTCCGGACCTTAACCCAGTTGAGATGCTGTGGCATGACCTGAAGAGGGCTGTGCAATCAAGACAACCCAGAAACATTGATGAACTGAAAGAGATTTGTTGGGAGGAATGGTTCAGAATTCCTCCTCGCCATTGCACAAGTCTTATAAGGAGCTACAGGAAACGTTTGGTGGAGGTTGTTGCTTCTAAAGGAGAATCTACACGTTTCTAAATTCAAGGGTTCACTTTCTTTTTCCAGCCTCCACTGTTAATGATTACTCAATGTCTTCAATAAAAAATTGAAAAGTGCAACTGTTTGTGTGTTATTTGTTTAGTCAGATTGTGTTTGTCTAGTATTTATTTATATATTTGTAATAATGACAATTACAGCAACACTGAATGAACACTTTTAGTTTAACTTAATATAATACATCAATAAAATCAATCTAGCCTCAAATAAATAATGAAACATGTTCAATTTGGTTTAAATAATGTAAAAACAAAGTGTTGGAGAAGAAAGTGCAATATGTGCCATGTAAGAAAGCGAACATTTAGGTTCCTTGGTCAGAACATGAGAACATATGAAAGCTGGTGGTTCCTTTTAACATGAGTCTTCAATAAGAAGTTTTAGGTTGTAGTTATTATAGGAATTATAGGATTATTTCTCTCTATACCATTTGTATTTCATATACCTTTGACTATTGGATGTTCTTATAGGCACTTTAGTATTGCCAGTGTAACAGAATAGCTTCCGTCCCTCTCCTCGCCCCTACCTGGGCTCGAACCAGGAACACATCGATAACAGCTACCCTCGAAGCATCATTACCCATCGCTCCACAAAAGCCGTCGCCCCTTGCAGCTCAAGGGGAACAACTACTTCAAGGTCTCAGAGCAAGTGAAGTCACCGATTGAAATGCTATTAGCGTGCACCCCGCTAACTAGCTCGGGAGTTGATAGACTTGAAGGCATAAACAGCTCAATGCTTTAAGCACAGCGAAGAGCTGCTGGCAAATGCATGAAAGTGCTGTTTGAATGAATGCTTACGAGCCTGCTTCACCCTACCACCGCTCAGTCAGACTGCTCTATCAAATCATAAACTTAATTATAACATAATAACACACAGAAATACGAGCCTTTAGGTCATCAATATGTTCAAATCCGGAAACTATCATTTTGAAAACAAAACGTTTATTCTTTCAGTGAAATACAGAACCGTTCCGTATTTTATCTAACGGGTGGCATCCATAAGTCTAAATATTTCTGTTACATTGCACAACCTTCAATGTTATGTCATAATTACGTAACATTCTGGCAAATTTGTTTGCAACAAGCGTGCAATGAACGCAAGAGAAGTGACACAATTTCCCTAGTTTAATATTGCCTGCTAACCTGGATTTATTTTAACTAAATATGCAGGTTTAATCAAATATACTTCTGTTTATTGATTTTAAGAAAGGCATTGATGTTTATGGTTAGGTACATTCGTGCAACAATTGTGCTTTATTCGCAAATGCGCTTTTGTTAAATCATCCCCCGTTGGCGAACTTGGCTGTTTTTGTTAGGAAGAAATAGCCTTCACACAGTTCACAACGAGCCAGGCGGCCCAAACTGCTGCATATACCCTGACTCTGTTGCACAGAACGCAAGAGAAGTGACACAATTTCCCTAGTTAAAATAAATTCATGTTAGCAGACAATATGAACTAAATAGACAGGTTTAAAAATATATACTTGTGTATTGATTTTAAGAAAGGCGTTGATGTTTATGGTTAGGTACACATTGGTGCAACGACAGTGCTTTTTTCGCGAATGCGCTTGTTAAAACTAGTTAGGGATAGGCGGGACGCAAATGTCTCAACTGGCCAATTGCCAGGGAAAATGCAGAGCGCCAGATTCAAATAAAATACTATAAAATGCAAACTTTCATTAAATCACACATGTAAGATACTCAATTAAAGCTAACACTCGTTGTGAATCCAGCCAACATGTCAGATTTTAAAAATGCTTTTCGGCGAAAGCATAAGAAGCTATTATCTGATAGCCTGCACCATCTGCACCAGCAGTAAACGAAGGGGTTAGCATATTTCAACCCTGCAGGCGCTACACAAAACACTGAAATAAAATATAAAACATGCATTACCTTTGACGAGCTTCTTTTGTTGGCACTCCAATATGTCCCATAAACATCACAATTGGTCCTTTTGTTCGATTAATTCCGTCCATATATATCCAAAATGTCCATTTATAAAGCGCGTTTGATCAAGAAAAAAACATCTTACAAAAAACGTAACGTCACTACAAAATATTTCAAAAGTTGCCTATAAACTTTGCCAAAATATTTCAAACTACTTTTGTAATACAACTTTAGGTATTTTTAAACGTTAATAAACGATCAAATTGTAGACGGGGCAATCTGTGTTCAATACAGGAATTAAAACAAACCAGCGCCACTTTTCACGTCCTGCGCAACTCACAAAAGTGTACCCAGTTCCTACCTCTTCATTGCACAAAGGAATAACCTCAACCAAATTCCAAAGACTGGTGACATCCAGTGGAAGCGGTAGGAACTGAAAACAGGTTCCTAAGAAATATCCCTGGGCAATGACAAGGAACATAGAGAGGGACAAAAATGAAATTCTGAACAGTTGTTCCTCAGGGTTTTGCCTTCTACATAAGTTAAGTTATACTCACAGACATGATTCAAACAGTTTTAGAAACTTCAGAGTGTTTTCTATCCAAATATATGAATAATATGCATATCTTATATTCTTGGCATGAGTAGTAGGAAGTTGAAATTGGGCACGCTATTTATCCAAAAGTGAAAATTCGGCCCCCTAGCCCCAAGAGGATATTATTAATTAAATCACCCGTTTGGCGAACTAGGCTATGATTCAATGATAAATTAACAGGCACCGCATCGATTATATGCAACGCAGGACAAGCTAGATAAACTCGTGATATCATCAACCATGTATAGTTAACTAGTGATTATGTTAAGATTGATTGTTTTTTATAAGATATGTTTAATGCTAGCTATCACCTTACCTTGGCTCCTTGCTGCACTCGTGTAACAGGTAGTCAGCCTGCCACG
Organism: Oncorhynchus nerka; assembly: GCF_034236695.1. Classification (NCBI taxonomy): domain Eukaryota; kingdom Metazoa; phylum Chordata; class Actinopteri; order Salmoniformes; family Salmonidae; genus Oncorhynchus; species Oncorhynchus nerka. The sequence continues at coordinate 58,397,650 of NC_088422.1, forward strand.
CAGTCTCCTCGTGGAGTGCAATGTAATCGGCCATGATCGGTGTCCAAAAATGCAGATTACCGATTGTTATGAAGACTTGAAATCGGCCCTAATTAATCGGCCATTCCGATTAATTGGTCGACCTCAACCATCAATGCAGAAATCCAGGTAATTCCAAAGGGTTCACAAACTTTTTCTTGCAACTCTATATTAATCCTAGAAAACTGAAGGAGAAAGGGCGCAAAAGAGTAGGAGACAAACAGAGAGAGAGAGAGAGAGAGAGAGAGAGAGAGAGAGCGAGAAAGACACAATTATTAGAATGGAAGCCCCACAGCAATCAGAACCCTCTAGAGATGATCATCTAACTCCCTCCTTATCACCCTGTTAGTTTCTGGCCAGAGACTGTGATAGGATTCACCCAGGAGAGGATAGAGAGAGCAGAGAGAGGCCAGGGCCAGACCCCATGCAGCCATGGAGAACTGTGTCAACCCAGAGCAGCCATGGAGAATTGTGTCATCTCTGGACCAAACATAAATTTTCTCCTCCCAACTCTCTTGCCTCTGCTCTCCTAGGAGAGGAGAGGAGAGGAGAGTAAGACGGGGGAGAGAGGAACAGGGAGAAAAAATGGATGAGGGTGAGGGAAGCATGGTGGTTCCCAGGCAATGATTCTGTGTAATTAGGCTGTAGTGAAGGGAACCATGGTTGGCCAAGGTAGATGAACTACTGTATTCTGGTACAGAGGCAAAGCCTACAAGTCTCATAGGGATTGGGCCACCACAGAGCATCCTCTGACAGGACTGGATAGAGAGGTCTCGCTTTTTGGAGACTCGACGAACACACGTAGACACATGTATACTATAAACACAGCCTGTGTGTAGTGATCCATGGCCTATAGTCACAGCGGTGGCATGGCTGTCTCTCTCTGTTAGACTGAGCTAACACACACACAGAGAGAGAGAGAGAGAGAGAAAGAGAAACTGGGTCACACAGGAAAACGTGATGAGCTGCCTTAATATACCACACTATCAGTAAGCTACATGTAATAACACAGGGATGACTTGTGGCCAGTGTGTTATTAAATTGTTTCTGTTCTTTAAAACATTTTCTTTTTTTAATGTCGCTCCAAGTCAGGTTTTGGTACGGACACGTTGCCAAGCACTTGCTCAAACTCAAACACAACACACACTTGCACCCCCCCCCCCCACCACCCAGCCTTACATGGCATTCAAACGATCGCTCTCTCCGCTGAGGCATTTCTGCAGGGTTGCTAAGCAGACCAATAACTCGCAAACAAACCAAAACATCCACCCTGCTGGTCCGGATAGTCAGTTTGCCTGCTAGCCTGCCTGGACACTGGCAAAGTCCATGCTAAGACACTTTTACATTCAAGGGCATGCATTCAAGGGCATGCATTCAAGGGCATGCATTCAAGGGCATGCATTCAAGGGCATGCATTCAAGGAATCACATCACTTCCCTAAAGGGGGAACACATCAATGCAGAACCACCCAGCTACAGTAAAAACAGCAGCGCAAACACACACACCGGTGTAGAATAGAGAGAGTGAGAGAAAGGTGTGGATTAAAGGGAGTGAGAGCGAGAGGTGGCGATCCACCGATAGAGAGAAAGAGGTGTGGATTAAAGGGAGTGAGTGAGAGCGAGAAAGAGGTGTGGATTAAGGTGGCGATCCACCGATAGAGAGAAAGGTGTGGATTAAAGGGAGTGAGAGAGAGGTGTGGATTAAAGGGATCCACCGATAGAGAGAAAGAGGTGTGGAAAGAGGTGTGGATTAAAGGGAGTTAAAGGGAGAGCGAGAGGTGGCGATCCACCGATAGAGAGAAAGAGGTGTGGATTAAAGGGAGTGAGAGCGAGAGGTGGCGATCCACCGATAGAGAGAAAGAGGTGTGGATTAAAGGGAGAGCGAGAGGTGGCGAGATAGAGAGAAAGAGGTGTGGATTAAAGGGAGTGAGAGCGAGAGGTGGCGATCCACCGATAGAGAGAAAGAGGTGTGGATTAAAGGGAGTGAGAGCGAGAGGTGGCGATCCACCGATAGAGAGAAAGAGGTGTGGATTAAAGGGAGTGAGAGCGAGAGGTGGCGATCCACCGATAGAGAGAAAGAGGTGTGGATTAAAGGGAGTGAGAGCGAGAGGTGGCGATCCACCGATAGAGAGAAAGAGGGGAAAGACAGAGGGACGGAGAAAATAGAGCGACAGAAGACGAGAACGATGGAGCAGTGTGTTTCTCTCTAACCTGCGTGTCAATTCCACCTTCTGTCGCTGGAGCACTCTTGGTTTTGGGGGCTCCCCAGACTCCCTGGTGGTGTCCCGAGCCCCCCTGGGGGCCCACTGTGGGAATGTGTCTGTAGGAGGACTTGAGGGGCATGGGCAGAGGTAGGGGCAGAGTGAGGGGGCGCGAGGGCACCTGTGGAATGGGCAGAGCGCTGTGCACCGGCTTGGGTTTGGGCAGTCCCGACTTCATCTTAGAGGCCAGCAGAATGGCGGGCATCTTCCCCTGGGGTACCGAATAGTTTCAGACACACACACACACACACACACACACACACACCCACAGTACTGTCCGACCACACTCAAGCGGTTAAGCCGACGCTGTCCTCCCAGTAAGCAAACAGTCTTAGCAGCTGGAATACGAGAGTGGGATAATAAGACACAGTCAATGTGTCGGGAAGTGTCCGTGTTGTCTTCCTGAATCCTGACGCTCCTATCTTTAAGAGGAGGGATCTGAGTCTCGATCCGACAGTGGGAGCATTAGTCCACGTCCAGCTCTCTCTCTAAGATCCCACCTGTTCCCTGGCTGCAATCCCTGCTCCGGTCTATTAGGAATACCGGTATTCCCAGTTTCTTACCGGTATTCCCAGTCTCTTACCGGTATTCCCAGTCTCTTACCGGGAATTCCCTGTACTCTGATGCAGGAGTTGGCAGTGTTCCATTTGCCCAGATGCAGTGAGTATTCGTCGAGGGAGTCTCTTCCTGGTGAGCTGAGTTAATTATCTTCTCTGGATGAGAGATGGACAAACACCTTGCTCCCTCGAGGAAATGAGGAGGAAGAAGGGAATGAGGAAAATGAGAAAAAAACGAGAGAACAGCAACAGAGGACCACTCGCTTCGGCGACCGCTCTGCCTGTGACTGCACTGCACTGACTGCCCTCTCTCTATTCCTCCTCCTCCAACTCCCTCAATCCCTCCCTCCCCAGTATTAGCCCTGTAGCAGGTGTGGCTTAGGGGTAGTGGAGGACATGTTTGGATGGCAGCCTTAGGCGTGCTCTCTCCCTCTCCTTCCTTTCTCACTCTCCCTTCCTCCTCCCTCCCTCATTCCAGTTTGGTAGGGTTGGATGAGAGGAGAGTTGTAGCCACTGTAGAGACAGGCAATGTATTCCGTAAAGTCATACACACTGTGCAGACTAAGACCAACTGCTGAGATACACATTATCACACAAAAAGTTGGTGTGTGTGTGTGTGTGTGTGTGTGTGTGTGTGTGGGGACGTGTTTAACTATACTTGTGGGTACTAGAAGTCCCCACAAGAATATAAATAAACAAACATTTGACCAACAGGGGACATTTTGTTAGTCCTCACAAGGTCAAATGCTTTTACTAGGAGGTTTAGGGTTAGAATTATGTTTAGTGTTCGGAGCTAGTTTTAAGGTTATGTGTTAGGGAAAGTGCATTTTGAATGGGACTGAATTGTGTGTCCCCACAAGGTTAGTTGTACAGGACTGTGTGTGTGTGTGTGTGTGTGTGTGTGTGTGTGTGTGTGTGTGTGTGTGTGTGTGTGTGTGTGTGTGTGTGTGTGTGTGTGTTGTGTTTGTGCGTGTGTGTGAGCGCGTGAACGTGTGTGTGTGTGTGTGTGTGTGTGAGCGTGTTAGACCTTTTCCAAGTACGAAACCCATTTTTCCCAGTATTCTTGACCTCTCTCCTGTTCTTAAAGCAAAGGTCATACGCTCCATGTGGTGTATTTCTTCTACAATGTCGATCCATTGTGTCACTGTGGGAGGGTCTTTTTGTAGCCATTTCCTAGTGACAGCCTTTTTACTGGCTGCCAGTAGGACCTTCAAGAGGTACTTTTCTCTATTGTGTAAGTTATCAGGTATTTCACTCAAGTACAAAGGAATTAATGTTTGTTCTATGTCAAATCCCATTATTTTTCCAATGTTAGATCTTATTTCTCCCCAGTAAGTTTCGATTGCGGGGCAAGTCCAAAAGATATGAGAGTGGTCCGCCCTCAATAGACCGCATTCTCTCCAACAAGGATGTCAGGAGCCAGTCTGTTTTGACTTCAGTTTAGGTGTTATGAAGAAACGTATAACATTCTTCCAACAGAATTCTCTCCATGACCTCGAGTTGGTGGAGCTTTGTTGAGTCTCTAACATGTTCAACCATGTTTCATCAGTTATTTCAATGTTAAGTTCCTCCTCCCATTTCTTTTTAATATAGTTTGTAGAATGTTTCTTTGAGAATTGAATACCCAAGTTTTCTTTTGTTACTCCCCAAGTTGTATGCGTTAGTGAATGCTTGGATTCATTTTGGAGGTGCTCGAGGGTCAGTCACTTTTATCTCCCTTAAGAAATAGTGTCGAACTTGTATCTGTAAAAAATCTTGTTTATCCAAGCCATGTTTTTTTACTCAGGTCCTGGAAGTTATCTAGGTTCCCATTCCTTATAATTGTACTGAATGACGTGATGCCTTTCTGCGTCCGTTGTTTAAACCTGCTGTCCTGAGTTGCAGGGATGAAGCTGGGGTCGTATGCGGGCCAACTCAGCAGTTTGATCTCTCTGTCTAAATGATTTTGCTTAACTACCCTAAACCATGTCTTCAGAGAGCTGTACATAGTCTATCGGGAAATAGCCCACCCATTTTCACCTACCTCATCCCCATACTGTTTTTATTTATTTACTTTTCTGCTCTTTTGCACACCAGTATATCTTCCTGCACGTGACCATTTGATCATTTATCACTCCAGTGTTAATCTGCTAAATTGTAATTATTCGCCTACCTCCTCATGCCTTTTGCACACAATGTATATAGACTATTTTTTTTTTTTTTCTACTGTGTTATTGACTTGTTTTTATTTTACTCCATGTGTAACTCTGTGTTGTTGTCTGTTCACACTGCTATGCTTTATCTTGGCCAGGTCACAGTTGTAAATGAGAACTTGTTCTCAACTAGGCTACCTGGTTAAATAAAGGTGAAATAAATTCAAAATTCAAAAAATATAAATGAATCCACTGATTTTGTCTATTGTACAGTACTAGGGCTTGGGTCTTGTGTACGTTAAGCATATACCCTAAATATGTTCCAAATGTTTGTAAAACACCCGTCAATCTAGGTACACTTGAGCCTGGGTCTTTAAGGAATAACAGAACGTCATCAGCATACACGCATATCTTATGTTCACTGCCTCTTATTGTTATTCCCTCTAATGTTGGGTCCTGTCTTATTGCCTGTGCTAATGGTTCGAGGTACAAGGAGAAGAGCGTGGGTGAAAGATTACAGCCTTGTCTTGCCCCTCGCTCTAATTTTAGCGTTCGTGTCAAATGTCCATTTATCTTTATTCTAGCGGCCGGACATGAATACAGTGTTTTGATGCACTGTATCACTTCTTTGTTGAAACCAAATCTTTCCATAACTTGGAATAGGTAATCCCATCCCACTGAATCAAATGCTTTTTCTGCATCTAGGCTGATTGATATTGCACTTGTCTTATTCTGAGTAATGTGGTCCATGACATGTAGTGTTCTCCTTATATTGTCCTGTGTCTGCCTATCTTGTATGAAACCAGTTTGATCTCCGTCAATCAATTCTGGGATTATGTTCTCCATTCTTTTGGCTATTATTGATGCATATAGTTTATAATCTGTGTTAAGAATTGCGATAGGTCTATATGAGGTCTATAACCCTCTTTTGGGATTACTGATATGATGGCCTCTCTCCATGACGGTGGGAGAGCCCCCTCCCTCAGAGTCCAGTTAAAACAGGCCTTAAGTAGAGGTGCTAATTGTTCTCTGAAGGTCTTGAACCATTCTGAAGGGAAGCCATCAGTGCCTGGAGACTTGTTGACTTTTTGTTAAGATATTGCTTTATTAATTTCTTCGGTGGATATTTCTAAAGTTAGTCTATCATTTTGCTCTGTCTCAAATGAGGGGAGATCAAATGAGTTCAAAAAGTGCTCTATTGTCTGTGCATCTGCCTTCTCTGGTTGCTTGTACTGATTTGTGTAATATGATTCAAATGCATTCTGTATTTCATCTAATTTGCATGTGACCTTTTTTGTCTTTTATTTTGAAAATGGTATTCTGTGCTTGTTGTTTCCTGAGTCTCCATGCTAGTAATTGGGTTGCCTTTGAGCCTGCTTCATAATATCGTTGTTTCAGGAACCTGAGCTTTTCCTCTACTTCTTCTCTATAAATCTGGTCAATTTCCTGTTTTACCTTTTGAATCTCTCGTGATATAAGAGGGTCTTTGTGTTGACTATGAGACCGTTCTAAGTTTCTTAGGGTTTCCTGTAATTTCAGCAGTTTCTGTGCTTTAATCTTTTTCTTGAGAGATGATGTGGCTATGATCTTCCCTCTAATAACCGCCTTAGCTGCATCCCACAATATAGCAGGAGATACTTCCCCCTTATCATTATTCTCCAGATAGATGTTCTGTTCAATTCTGTCTTTATTGATTCATTGAATGCTGGATCATTCAGCATGCTTGTATTAAGTCTCCATATAGTATTTCTTGGTTTGCTATCAAGGTGCTGAGTTAGGTCAACTCCATTATGATCTGATAAGTCGCTCTGCCCGATCCTACAATCCTTAAGCCTGTGTCTATCTGCACTGTACATGAAAAGTAGTCTAACCTGGAGTATTCAGTGTGGCGGGCTGAGTAATGTCATAAGGTGAACGCACCAATTTGTAAGTCGCTCTGGATAAGAGCGTCTGCTAAATGACTTAAATGTAAATGTAAATGTAAAAAGTATATTCCTTATCGGTCTTGTGGGTGTCACGCCAGTCCTAGATCCTGCAGTTTCCTATAGATCTTTTTGGCAACTAGGCTCATTTTCCTATTTTGATTTGTGCTGTCCAATTTTGAGTTTAGAATTGTGTGAAAGTCCCCTCCACAGATAAGAGTACCAGTGGTTTCTGTGGCAATTCAATCAAACGCCTTCCCGTAGAAGACCATGTCACTCCTCGGGGTTGCGTGTACATTAAATAATGTAACTTCCTTGTTATCCAGTTTACATTTAAGTATAAATCTATCCTCCTTGTCTTTTATTTCTGACATAAACTCAAAACAAACTGAATTTGGGATCAAGATTGCAACTCCCCTTCTACCCATTTTGTAAGAAGAAAAAAAAGTGTTCCTATATCCCATTTTCTTGAGTTTCTCGTGTTCAGTTGTGGATAAGTGAGTTTCCTGACAGAATAGTATGTCACCTCTCTACCGTTTCATCTCTGCTATGACCTTACTTCTCTTGATGTCACTCCCCAGTCCGTTTACATCGAGACTTATGACCTTAAATTCCCCATGATGCATCGATATAAACAAAACACCCTGTGTGTCACGCCTTGGTCATTGTATTTTGTGTTTTTTCATATGTTTGGGTAGGCCAGGGTGTGACATGGGTTTATATGTTATGTTTCGTATTGGGGTTTGTATTATTTGGGATTGCGGCTGATTAGGGGTGTGGTATAGGCTTGGCTGCCTGAGGCGATTCTCAATTAGAGTCAGGTGCTTTCGTTGTCTCTGATTGGGAACCGTATTTAGGCAGCCTGAGTTCGCTTGGTATTTCGTGGGTGTTTGTTCCTGTCTCTGTGTAGTTCACCAGATAGGCTGTATTTCGGTTTCACGTTCTGTTTGTTGTTTTCATAATATGAGTTATTTCATGTACCACGTTTTCTTTCATTAAAGTAACATGAGTAACCGACACGCTGCATTTCGGTCCGACTCTCTTTCCACAAACGAAGAACGCCGTTACACTGTGCACCATATCTGCCTTCTTATCATGAACCTAAAAATGAACGGAAAAATCAAGAACGATAATAAAGTAAACCAAAGTGGGAAAATACTTTGGTATTCGGACTCCCATGTCAGAGGACTGTCTCTTGCCTCTGGGGTTTGAGGTGCTGAGCCTGTCCGCCGGATGGGCCCCTCGCTCAGGTATGAAAATGCGTGACGTAGTCACAAACAAGACCTGGTGGAACCGAAAATAATAAGGGCGCCTATTTCGTCGCTTATACACATCGGTTAATTACAAGTGAAAACTCTATCGGTCATGAGTGCATTTCATGGACCCTCCCCTTGATGTGCCCTTCTGTCGCCCCGTTGTCAATGTGTCATTAATCCTTAGCTAATATATATGTTATTAACGTGACGCTACTTAGTGTGTTCGTGATGAACACGTGCTTTTGGCTACTCACCCTTGTTCAGCATTGGGGGAAAATAGGGGATATATTTGGCCTATTGTAATGTCAACCGTAACAACCCAAAGTCTTAACAGATCGCGGTAACTATTCATTCTGTTAAATCCGATTCCGTGTCTTCCATCTTCCCGTTGGAAATGCCTGAGTCTCTCTCGGATGTGAACGTCCTCTCGCCGAGATGGTTTCCCTCTTTCTCCATGACCCTGCTTGTCGACAACGATCCATGAGGAGAGCTTGCTCGAGTCTTTCCGCTGGTGATGTCGCCTTTCTCCTGGCGGTATACTCCACTGGGAAGCCCCTTGACTTCAGGTCCTCAGCCGACCTCGTCTGCACGCTCGTGTGTAACCGGGCCATTTTCCAGAAATACCCGCATTTGTGCCAGGTATGGTGTTTGGAAGCGAACACCCTTCTCTTTAAGTGCTTTGTTAATGTATTCTTTCCTTCTTTTCAGTACCTCACCCGCGTGGTCATGATCAAAGAACACTCGTTTGGCCTTGGAAGTTAACAGGCTTTTTCCAGGTTGCATGTAAGACTTTCTCTTTGACTGAGAATTTTCGGAACCGTACTACTATGGATCTTGGTGGGGCGCCGCCGGGGGGTTTTGAGGCCAGAGCTCAGTGTGCTCTCTCGATTCCCAGGTCAGTGTCGTCTTCAAGTATGCCCTTGAATAGACCCTCCACGGAGTTGGGCATAGAGTCTTTTTCTGCTCCCTCTACTACGTTATAAAGTCTAATGTTGTTTCGACGTGAGATACCTTTGAGTTCTGTCACTTTTGCCTGTAGTGCGTGTTGGCTTTTCAGTGACTGTTCAACTGTTTCCTTGTCTGCGGAGGTCCATGTGTCCGTTTCCCCAATGCGCTGTTCTGCATCCCACATTCTTGTAGATATGCTGTGAAGTTCGAATTAGTTTTCTTCCAGTCTCTGGTTAATGTCCTTCTTGAACTCATTTAGTTCTTCTCGGTGTAATTCCTCCTTCATCACCTCACGAAATGAGGGTTCTTTTGCTGCTGCTATCTTATTTGCGCTAGCATTAGCCATTTCGGGTTCATCGACGATTATATCTTCTGCTGTCTTGTTACGGGCTGTTGTAGCTCCGCGACCTTTTCCTATTTTCCCCTTTTCCATAAGTTATCATAATGCTCGGAGTAAATACTTGAATTTAGGGGGGGAATACCCAACCGATGTGCAGTACGAAAAACTAGGCAGACATTTCCTAAGTTGCGTCACCGGAAGCCCCTGTGTGTGCATGTCTGAGAGACAGCCGGGCTCTGGGCCACTGCCTACTCATGTGTTGAGAGCGATTTCTGCTAGGAAAGGATGCCCTGCTCCTGTTCCGCCATCACATTTTCCTCTCTCTCTCTCTTCCTCTTCCTCTTCCCCTTCTCTCTCTCAGTCTTTCTCTGTTCCCTTTGTATTCCAGATGACACCGACACAGTTAAAAGCAGGCTCCAACATCATACAACATCAAGCATGTAACACGCAGCATGTAACACGCAGCATGTAACACGCAGAATGTAACACACAGCATGTAACACGCAGCATGTAACACGCAGCATGTAACACGCAGTATGTAACACGCAGCATGTAACACGCAGCATGTAACACACAGCATGTAACACGCAGCATGTAACACACAGCATGTAACACGCAGCATGTAACACACAGCGTGTAACACGCAGCATGTAACACACAGCATGTAACACACAACATGTAACACACAGCATGTAACACGCAGCATGTAACACGCAGCATGTAACACACAGCATGTAACACGCAGCATGTAACACGCAGCATGTAACACACAGCAACACTGGATGCTTTCTCAGGTCTCTGATTCTTACGGACCCGTGCCCAGTGGCAGGAGACCAGACCACGATTAGAGATAGGCCCTAATTTACTAACAATCTTATTCTATATCAGGCTACAGAGCTTATGAAAATGGTTTATTAATCTGCTCCGGAGCTGAAGTTCAACGTGAAGGGATGACAGCAACAGCAGAGCATTAAAACACACTCTCTAATCATAAGACAAAGGGAGAGAATTGGAGAAGGCAACAAACACACACACAGTGAAGGCAGATTTGGGGGGGGGGGGGGGGGGGTGACGGGGTGATGACATCATTGGATCCTTTCTGGAGGCCCCCAATCCCTGTTCGTATGTTAATGATAATCTTATTAGCATAACTCTAAATCGTGGAAATGTTCCCTCATATCTGATTACGATCTATTTTTGGATCGGGTCCATGTGTCCAATGACAGTTGCAAGAAAAGGTTTGGGAACCCTTTGGAAGTACCTGGGTTTCTGCATTGATTGCTCATAAAATGTGGTCTGATCTTCATCTAAGATCACAAGAGTAGACAAACACAATCAGACTGAACTAATAACACGCAAACAGTTGCTCTTTTCACTTAAAAAAATTGAAGACACTGAGTAATCATTCACAGCGCAGGCTGGAAAAAGTGTTTGACCATTATTGTGACTTAGATGGAGATCAGATCACATTTCATCAGCAATCACTGCAGAAATCCAGGTCATTCCAAAGGGTTCCCACGCTACTTCTTCATGCAGCTGTATATTTCTATGGTCAAAGCATTGCAAAACAGGATGGAGTTGAGCATATAGCCCAGTCTGACTGAATACAGTAAGGTGTCCCCCATTTGAATGTCAGTGTGTCTTTCTGTATAAATGGTGGGGCATCACTGGACAGGGCTACAGGGGTAATGGAACATACAGAGATGCTGCCTGGGTTCGACATGTGTTTCCTAGATGTTCACCCTTTCTATCCATTCAGGAAACAGACCAGGAACAGATCACCGTCAAATCTCTCAGAGGTCATGGAGAGAGTGAATGTGTGTGTGTGTGTGTGTGTGTGTGTGTGTGTGTGTGTGTGCGTGCGTGCGTGCGTGCGTGCGTGCGTGCGTGCGTGCGTGCGTGTGTGTGTGACTGAAGACGGGACGCTGAACTGACAAGGACGGCCGGGCATTCGTGCAGGTGAGTCTGTTTCTGCTGTAACGTGGACTCTACGACGTGATACAACGTTCTTGTATCACGTCGAGCAAGGTGTCGTAGCGAACAAGTCTTTGTTCGCCTCGGCAACACCCGCTCCCTGCAGCAGATGCAGTCAGGAGCGGAGGTAAAAACATGTATTTATTTTTTAAAGAGGCTATTTCAGCGGATATTACGGTGAACGCAGTCATTTTGGCTGACCAATACCCGTCGTCCAAAAAAGCCCACCGTAACAACAGAATGTTTCACTACTGTCACGCCCTGACCTTAGAGAGACGTTTTTATTCCTCTATTTGGTTAGGTCAGGGTGTGATTTGGGTGGGCATTCTATGTTTTCTATTTCTTTGTTTTTGGCCGAGTGTGGTTCCCAATCAGAGGCAGCTGTCTATCGTTGTCTCCGATTGGGAATCATACTTAGGCAGCCTTCTTCCCACCTAATGTTGTGGGTAATTATTTATTTTCTGTGTGTGTTTGTGTGCGTCACGGTTGTTTTTTTGTGTGTGTGACAGTTTCACTTTATAAAAAAATGTGGAATTACGCCTTGGCTCATCTCTGACAGGGAGTTTGAAGACAGTGAACGTGACAACTACTCCATGGTTTATCCACGATTCCTAGCACCAACATGTCACAGCCAAGCTCTGGGGAAAACTCTCAGGAGAAAATAAGAGGAGAATTTTTTTTTTTTAATGTCTTTATGTGATTTCAACTTTGAAGTTAGCTGGATGACAGTCCAGTACATTCTCATAACACGTCAAGCCTACTGTAAAGTGTGTTATTTCAATGTAATAACTAACACCCTCGGTACAGCCACAGAGATATAATGACACCAATGTGAATATATCTACTACATATTTACCTCACTATTCATGTAGCCTACAATTGTGTGCGTAGGAAGATGAAAGGTGGGGTATTTGTTATGAGTTAAACCAGTGTGTTGGCTTACATTAAACCCTTATCCAAACATGGACTTCTCTGATGACTCGGTCAACTGAAACGTGCAAGGCATCTTCTCAAAGACACACGCACACAAACATGCACAACACGCGCACACACACACACACACACACACACACACACACACACACACACACACACACACACACACACACGCACACACACACACACACACACATGCACACTTTCCTGGTTGTTTTCGTGTGTGTGTGTGTGTGTGTGTGTGTGTGTGTGTGTGCGCGTGTTGTGCTTGTTTGTGTGCGTGTGTCTTTGAGAAGATGCCTTGCACGTTTCAGTTGACCGAGTCATCAGAGAAGTCCATGTTTGGATAAGGGTTTAATGTGGGTATTTGGCAAACGTTTCTAATGGTAACAATGACTTGACATTTTCACTGTGGAAATGGTGAATCTACAGCTTGAGTCAACCCAACCAATCTATTCACTCACCACCCAGGACAGATGGAGAGTATCACGCATGTGTACGCGCAGGCACAGGCACACACACACACACACACACACACACAGTTAACTAACAGTGACCCCACAAAGAGGACAGTCCATTAGTGTCAGAGAGAAGTAGGGCTCTGTCTCCGGGTGTCACAGTGAACATAGCTCACTGTCAAGACACACGACAAGATAAGGGAGGTAAAGGCAAAAAAAGGCCATGGTGGCAAAGTAAATACAATATAGCAAGTAAAACACTGGAATGGTAGATTTGCAATGGAAGAATCTGCAAAGTAGACATAAAAATAATGGGGTGCAAAGGAGCAAAATAAATAAATTAATTAAATACAGTTGGGAAAGAGGTAGTTGTTTGGGCTAAATTATAGGTGGGCTATGTACAGGTGCAGTAATCTGTGAGCTGCTCTGACAGTTGGTAACTTGAATAGGGCTGGGAGGATAACAAGCGAATAGAACTTCGACTTGAGCATGGACCTTTTGAGATAATTAGGAAGAAAAATAGACGTTTGATTGTTCACTTGCACTTAAGAGGGAGATGACCTAGAAAATCAACTGAGGCCACAGAGAAAACGGGCCACACAAACAAACAAACCACACATACACGGCCGGCATAAACACAGACGACACTCCCAGCAGCACCTAAACAACACATCACATTCAATAACCACAGGTGACAAGGAGGCCAAGCAAGGGACATAGGACTCACCGCTGTGTGTGTGTGTGTGTGTGTGTGTGTGTGTGTGTGTGTGTGTGTGTGTGTGTGTGTGTGTATGTGTGTGTGTGTGTGTGTGTGTGTGTGTGAAACAGCCTTTCACGTAGGAAACATAAACAACTTAATGTCTACTTGCAAAGAGAGAGACTGCTCCAAATGAGGTGTTAATAAAGCTGGAATAACTGATAAGTGGACTGCATTACCACTTCTAATATTCACATGCAAACATTATCCTTACAAAAGCGCAGTAATTGATATTTTTTTTAAAGTGTGGGGGAATAATGATATGGAAATGTAACATGCTTTTCATACTCACTAGCCACAAAATACACCATCTAGCCAGTAGCCGCAGGCCGTAAGATAGGTTAGCTATAAGCCTATGACCCTCAACCAATGTCACAATCAGTCGTTCTGTTCGTCTTCGTGAGACAAAATGACACAGAAAAAAATGTGATTGAAAATGAGGGTGTGAGGTAAAAAGGGATATACAGTGTAGGGAGAATATGAGAGAGACAGGGGGAGAGGTAGAGAGAGGTAGAGAGAGAGAGGTAGAAAGAGACGAGAGAAAGTGGAGGAGAGAAGGCATGAGGGATAAAAAAATACTGTAAAAAAAAAAGTGCTAGAGTGGCAGCCTAACGAAGGTAAACATCCCGTTCTCTACCAGCACAGGTGCATCCTTCAAATGGTCTCATTTCCCTGCCTCAGAAAGACAGTCCCATCACATATTATAGCAATACCACAAGGGAATACACACACTCACACACACTGAGCTAATTATAGAAACCATGCATTCGCACACTGCTGTTTACAACAGAACTGTCAAGAATATAAAAGAAGAACCCATATTTACTAAGTCGTTCGGAAGAACGGTGTACTGATGTGTGTGCATGTGAGTGTGCCTCCATGTGTGTGTAGATGTGTGTTTGTCCTCGAACCAGTACTGGTAGTCCAGGCATCAGAATAAATCAGCAGAGTGAGGTGAGACCACAACCCTGCTGGGAGGTGAGACCACAACCCTGCTGGGAGGTGAGACCACAACCTTACTGTGAGGTGAGAATACAACCCTGCTGGGAGGTGAGACCACAACCCTACAGTGAGGTGAGACCACAACCCTACTGTGAGGTGAGACCACAACCCTGCTTTGAGGTGAGACCACAACCCTACTGTGAGGTGAGACCACAACCCTACTGTGAGGTGAGACCTGCTTAAGCTCCTCCCAGGGTCAGCCAGGGAGAGGAGATTTTGGATGCACACACACAAATACATAGAAGTGTCATTTAATTGACACTCTTATCCAGAGCGACTTGCAGTAGCAATTAGGGTTAAGTGCCTTGCTCCAGGGCACATCGACACATTTTTCACCGAGTTGGCTCAGGGATTCGAACCAGTGTCCTTTCGGTACCCCCATCCTGGCAGACGGATGTGTGTGTGAGCCACTGCAGAGAGATCCCCCCGTCCCTTTGTGGATGGCAGTGCTGACCCAAAGCTGTCATAAGAATTCTCACATCGAATCAAAGGCATGGCGTTATCAAGGGTATTCACAGGAGAGGACACACACACACACACCATTACCAACTGTAACTGTCTGCGGTTTGTCAATGAAATGCTTAAAGAGTAGCTTTCATCATCCTCATCATCAAATGAAATGTTGCTTACCTGTTAAATAAAGCCCCCCCGCCCCCAGCATCAGAGGAAAGGAAGGACGAAAACATAGGAAAGAAGGAAGAGAGAGAAAATAGGTTTGTCAGTTAGTTGGTCATGACCTGAACTTAAAATGTTTACAATACACCAAAAAGGTGAGGAGTGAGAGCGGTGAAAACAAAACGATCAAAATTCCACCCAAGTGTGGTTAATTTGCCCGTGTGGTTAATTTGCCCGTGTGGTTCATTTGCCCGTGTGGTTAATTTGCCCGTGTGGTTCATTTGCCCTTGTGGTTAATTTGCCCGTGTGGTTCATTTGCCCTTGTGGTTAATTTGCCCGTGTGGTTAATTTGCCCGTGTGGTTAATTTGCCCGTGTGGTTAATTTGCCCGTGTGGTTCATTTGCCCGTGTGGTTCATTTGCCCTTGTGGTTAATTTGCCCGTGTGGTTCATTTGCCCGTGTGGTTCATTTGTCCGTGTGGTTCATTTGCCCGTGTGGTTCATTTGCCCGTGTGGTTCATTTAACCGTGTGGTTCATTTGCCCGTGTGGTTCATTTGTCCGTGTGGTTCATTTGTCCGTGTGGTTCATTTGCCCGTGTGGTTCATTTGTCCGTGTGGTTCATTTGCCTGTGTGGTAATTGTCATACAGCTTACACCTATTCTATTCTTTCGGGAGAAAAAGGAAAGGAAACCTTATTAGCCCTCGCCCAGTGAGCCAACTCCCCTTTAGCTGAGGTCATTCAGTGAGCGATCAATCGCATTTATGACCTGTTTCTACCTCCCAGGTGCCAACCCTCAGAAATGTACTGCCAACTAAATGCCCACCCAAAGCCTCCATTATAGCCTCCTCTTTTATAGCTCTTACTCATAGCTTCCATTCGTCGGGTAATAGTGTTGGCGTGGTGACGTAGTACCGATGAAACGGCTTTATGACATGGGAAATAAACAACACGGGAACCTTTTGCACACCTGTTTAGCATGCAGTGTGAATATAATGCTGGGTTATACAATATTATGATGTTTGCCTAATGTGTAAAGCCCTGTGGGAGAAGTTGTTGAAAAGACAAATCCTTTAGGGTGGGATGTACGAGGAAAAATGAAATGAAAGACAGAAGCAAAAGTGCAGACCACACACACACACACACACACACACACACACACACACACACACACACACACACACACACACACACACACACACACACACACACACACCAGTTAACCAGAAAGGAAATCTTCTGTAAGGCATTGTTATTAGCCTCATTTCCTGCCCTGGGTCTTTGATGCCAGCTCTGTACTGACGAACGCTGCTCGATGAAATGTATTAAAGCCATAACGTTTCAACCCAGGGCTCTGAAAAGAATCCAATTCATGAAATCGAAAACACACTGAATCCCAGCCGCAAAACGGAACAGAAATGTTACCGTCTAATTTGGCCCCGCGCTCGCGTGGTTGGTTCTCCTCAGCCCACTCCACCAGTCAAACCCAGGAAGAGTGCATATTAAAGCTAAAGCAAAAGCCTACCCAGCCACTTGAAAGGATTATGTTGTTGCTTGGCCTTTTAATGAAAGTAATAAATGAAATGAAAGATAGGTTTGCGTGTCAATGGGTATAATGTTGAGTGAGAATGTGTGTGCATCTTGTTCTACGAGGGCCCACACATTGCGTCCAAACGTTTCCTGGCTCTCAGCTCTAATAGAGAATCACTAGTGAGAAAACAGAGGCCTCTCCTGTGAACACCAGGGTTGCCAGATTGGCAAGACCCCTGCCAAAGCCAAGGGGGGAGTGGACATCCTCCCCTCTGAGACCAAAACACAATTCTAGTCAATGGCAGAAACCATTCACTAATTCTTGCTTCAACTCTGCACAGGCCAATCTGGCAACCATGAAGTTGGTTTTAGCCAGAGAGGCAATAGGTTGCCAGGAATACAGCCACGGTGGGTGGAGAGAATACAACCATGTGGATGAATGTTTCATCCTGTTCTCACACTCCTAGAGAGCACCCATTGGCACTGTTGTCTCAGGCTTTCAGAAAGATCAGACCTGATCCTTTTTAAAGGCCAAATCTGAAAGACCATAAGAGTATTTCAAATAATCCGGTGCTAGGTTGGCCATCTCTGTTTTAAACTATCCTATGATGAAGGTGGAGGAGAAGGCACCCTAGGTTGCCAGGTGTACACTCAAAGCTTATTTTTATTGATTTAATTTAACTAGGCAAGTCAGTTAAGAACTAATTCTTTTTTTACAATGACAGCCTAGGAATAATTGGTTAACTGCCTTGTTCAGGGGCAGAACTACAAAATTTGACCTTGTCAGCTCAGGGATTCAATCTAGTAACCTTTCGGATACTGGCCCAATGCTCTAACCACTAGGCTACCTGCCACCCCAGATTAACTACAACTGTGTCCTTGTCTCGTAGAACCACAGATGACAACAACAAACTCCCAGACCCCATAACCCACCATAACAATCTCCTCCCAGCTTTAACTAACAACTGACTGACTAACTAACTAACTAACTGACTGACTAACTAGCTAGCTAGCTAACTAACTAACTAACTAGCTAACTAACTAACCAGAACTCACTCTCTCAGTCTCTCTGCACCAGATGCAGCAGTCAGTAAGACTACAGTAGCCCAATTTATCGCATAGCAGCAATCCTGTGATCAAATTACGAGGTGAGTGCTCCGTCAGTCTAGCAATCCCTTAAAGAGCTTAGAGAGGCGGACGGGCAGCCAAGGCAGGAGTCTTAACCCTGCGGTGGGTCAGTAAGGCTGTTCTCGCCCACTTTCCCGCACGCTTGTCTTAGGACTAATCCCGTTTTGTGGTGAGAGCGGTGTGTGTGTGTGTGTGTGTGTGTGTGTGTGTGTGTGTGTGTGTGTGTGTGTGTGTGTGTGTGCGCCACCCTTAGATCGCGTCATCACCGCCGCCCAAGTTCAGTATAAGGCGAGGAAGGGAAAAGGACAAATGACAAGTGTGTTTATGTGCAGAGGGCAAAAGGATGAGTCAGGGGGCTGAAGGGTACAAGACGAGTCACTAGCACCGCACACGCTCCAGGGGCTGTGATGTCATCCAAATAATCACATTGTTATGTCCCATGTAGGAATTTCTAACTTTACGCTATAGGAATTCTGAAAATCCACATAGGAGTCATTTACATTTTTTACATTCCATACAGGCAAACATAATTAATGCATGTTTATCACATGCGTATCTACATTTGTGGAATATCACACGTTTCAATGTCTGGAATGTCCCTGGTTTCAGCAATAGGTTGAAAGAGACATTCCGTCATCCCATCACACGACACAGTTGGCAGTGACGGATGACTCGTTTCACTCCGCTTCCACTTGTCACACACCCGTTGAACACTGATGACGCTCGCGAAACGGCCGAGGAGAGAGAAAGGAGGAGGAAGAGAGGGGGGGAGAGACAAATGAGAAAGGGAGAAGTAGAGGAAAAAGAAAAAGAGACATACAGGTGACATGGCAAAGAAACCCATTTTAAACCGCCATGAAATTACCCTGCAAGACTGCTGGGAGGCAAACGCCCCAGATAAAGAGAGAGAAAGAGGCGGTGGACTGAGGGATGGTATACAGCGGTGAGTGTGTGTATGTGTGTGTATGTGTGTGTGTGGGGGGGGGATTAGATTTGGCTGTTTGTGCTGGGAGCCACAGAGACCCTTCAGCATCCTCTGGAAGCCTCAACTGTGTCAGATCACATCAGTGTCCTTGCCAGCATTCAGCACACACACACACACACACACACACACACACACACACACACACACACACACACACACACACACACACACACACACACACACACACACACAACCACAGAGGCAGCAGCAAAGCCTGCATCCCCGGGAGACAGCGAGGGTTGGGCAGGTTTACTGACAGCCAATCTCCTTAAGAATGTCTTCATAATATGATGGCACCCACACACTCCTCGAACCCCAAACTCAGCCCCTCTTCTGTCCTCGTTACCCACCCTCCACCCCGTGAGCACCAATCACACAGCTTACCATGAAAACCCGAATCCCCCTACTGCTCCCCATCGCTGACCCTGCCTCCGGATCCTAACGCCCTATATCACTGGTGAACATGGATATGACGAGGTAAGCAGGTTTCGTGGCTGTATTGTCAGCGATGCGGTGTGGGGACGTTAAGGGAAGCCTTTCACCAGACTCCCCTTAGGGATTTATTTATAATACCCTTATTGCATTCGCTGTCTCCTCTCTCCACTCCCCCCTCCTCTCTTCTCTCTCTCTCTTTCAGTGTCACATGTGACCCAGTTCAACTTGCTCGCTCTCCTCTCCAGGCTCTTTCTAGTAGTCCACGGCAGCAGCCAGGGATAGGATAATGTCTGTTGTGGAGCATGACGCATTGGAACACTGCATTGGAGGGGCCATGGTGGCTCTGACAGACAGACAGACTCCCTCAGGGCTACAGAAGAGATATGAGAGACGACCTTAGTATACTGACAGACAGAGATAGATAGAGAGAGAGAGAGAGAGAGAGAGAGAGAGAGAGAGAGAAAGGAGACTCAGGAACGGCATTCCATCATCCCCCCCAATAGTAGAGAAATACAGGACTGATACAAGTCACTCTCTCATTACTTCTCGCTAAACTTTAAAATGTAGGTCTGACATCTACTGTCTTAAACTGTGATCATCTCTCACAAAACAAGTTCATCATTAAAAAGCCAGTGAAAAGAAAGGATGATAATTCCCTGGTTACCAAATCGACGTTTACTCAACAACAGGCTGGAAAACATTAGCTTCTCCCTCTTATCTCTCTCACTAACCCCCCGTTGAGCAGATGGAGGATAATTGGTTTCTTAGGAGAAATGTAAAGTATTCCTAGTGAGATGGGAGAGTCGTTGATTTTCCTCCAATATTTAGAAGGTGGACATGATTAAAAACGGCAAATGAGGATTAAATCCATTTAAAGTCAGGAAAATTGCAAGCTGATTGACAAGGTTGAATATGCAACAAATGGAGGGGAAATGATCTCCCTTTTAATCAAAATGACCTCAAATAAACAATGGAATCATGTTGTCAAAAGAGGTTTTCCATATTCTCCGAGTGTGGGGGAAAAATCCAGTGTTTGGCGAACATAAGGTGCCACTATATTCCATTCCCCTGTCAGATTTCACTATGGCCAGCTCACTGACTGTGCATGGACTTCCAAATCAATTGGTCAGTTGATCTTGTAACGGTTAACATCCGAACTGGACAGACATAATCCCTACCAAGCTGCCATAACGTTTTAAGTGAGGCTTGCAAAAATAGGGCCGGTTATGAGAACCATAAGTCAGGAGGACCCAAGGGCTAGCTAAGCCTAACCCCATTGACCCCAAATGATGGTTTACACCACATAAACTCAATTCCCCCAAAAAGTGCAGGAGCCTACGGGGGGAGCGATAAACAAGTATATTGGGTCGTAAAGTATGTAGGCTTTCCCGTAAACCTCTCTGCTGTGGGACTCCATTCAGTCACTCAGTCAGACACACTGCCAGGATATTACTGCAGCCTGGAGCACCACCATCTTCCCTCTTCATTAACCCTGACACTGAGTTAGGGTCACACCATAACCACCGTCACCTCTGGATCTGCTGAGGCCTGTTTTTTTTTTTAAGGCCCAGCCCCAGAGAGAGGGAAGGAAAGAGGGACGGATAGAGAGGGGGGAGAGGTATAGTATTAGAGAGGTAGAAGTAGAGAGGGAAGGGAAAGTGGATAGGGAGAAAGAGTAGATGGGGGGGGGGTTTAGGAACTTGCTCACCTCCAATTTAATGTGCTAAAGGGAATGGTTGGTGGTGCTTGGATAACAGGGAACCAATAAAAGGGAAATCTCAAATAATATACGAGTCAGAGAGCATCAGACTAAAGCTTACAGCAAATGACATACTGCTCTCTAGCAAGAAGGGAAGATTACGTGTGTGTGTGTGTGTGTGTGTGTGTGTGTGTGTGTGTGTGTGTGTGTGTGTGTGTGTGTGTGTGCGTGCGTGCGTGCGTGCTACACGCGTGTGTGTGCTCGCGTGCTACACGCGTGTGTGTGCTCGCAACAGCGTGTGTGTGTGTGTGCGTTTTTGACTCGCCACAGGGAAAGGGGGGAATAGTGCAGATTACGAGGACAGCGGCTCCATATGGGTCTAAGCAGGTCTGATGCCCAGCTCTGGAATATAGCCCAGACCGTCCTGGCTCCAACCCAGAACAACAATCTCTTTAGCTGGCAATGATCTGCTGGTTCTGCCTGGCAGCCCCTGGTTCGACTTAACTTATAGACTCACAACAGGGGGACACCGAGGTAGGGAGAGCCACAGAAGGTAAAGACGTAAATGCTAAACTTTTAAAAGACTGAACCCTGTTTTTAATCTGCGCAGGCTCTTATAGAGTATCAACTGGTGTCCTGGAATCAAACATGACTCTTCCTCTGGCTTTATTTGAGGTTCACTAGTGTCTGTGGTTATGTTGAGACTTCCTTAAACCACAAAATGAAATGTCTCCTGTTGATGTCATTACTTCCTTAGTCAACGTCTCAACATGTTGGATAAATGACCTTTGTATGACCTGGTTTCAGATTATGATGCCGTTTCGATCCTAGGTTTATTCAATAGAGTGACTATGCTGTGTCAATCTGAGAGTTGGATCTGTGCCCTGTTTCCCTTAATCCTATGTTGACTACAGCTGAATACTGTACCTCTTTTCACCGATCCCGCCACGCAATCTGGCATGTGACTTCTCTCCAAACCTGATTGAGTCATTACAACAGATTTTTGATCAAGACATGTTGAGGAAATTGAATAAGGGCGACCTGGATTTTAAAAAAATCTCCATTTAATCAGACGCGCCTGTAAATACAGATGTCACCGTGCTCACAGCTGGTTGTCAGGGTCATCTGTAAAGTATGAATCATGGCGCCTGATAAGCGCTCCGCCATTATATATATATATATATATACAATTGAAGTCGGAAGTTTACATACACCTTAGCCAAATACATTTAAACTCAGTTTTTCACAATTCCTGACATTGAATCCTAGTAAAAATTCAGTTGTAGGTCAGTTAGGATCACCACTTTATTTTAAGAATATGAAATGGCAGAATAATAGTAGAGATAATTATTTATTTCAGGTTTTATTTCTTTCATCTCATTCCCAGTGGGTCAGAAGTTTACATACACTCAATTAGTATTTGGTAGCATTGCCTTTAAATTGTTTAACTTGGGTCAAACATTTCAGGTAGCCAATAAGTTGGGTGAATTTTGTCCCATTCCTCCTGACAGAGCTGGTGTAACTGAGTCAGGTTTGTAGGCCTACTTGCTTGCACACACTTTTTCAGTTCTGCCCACACATTTTCTATAGGATTGAGGTCAGGGCTTTGTGATGGCCACTCCAATACCTTGACTTTGTTGTCCTTGAGCCATTTTGCCACAACTTTAGAAGCATGCTTGGGATCATTGTCCATTTGGAAGTGTCACGGATCCTCTCCTTGTTCGGGTGGCGGTCGGCGTCGCCGGTCTTCTAGCCATCATCGATCCACTTTTAATTTTCCATGTGTTTTGTCTTGTTTTTCCTCACACCTGGTTTCAATTCCCTCAGTCATTTGTTGTGTATTTAAACCCTCTGTTCCCCCCATGTCTTTGTGTGGGATTGTTTATTGTAAATGCTTGTGCACGTGTTGATTGGTACGCGACGGGTTTTGTACCCAAATGTCTATTTTTATGGCGTTGGTTTTTGGATTAAACTGCTCGGCTATTACCAAGTTCTGCTCTCCTGCGTCTGACTTCCCAGCCACCGATTACGCACCCCTTACAGAATCCCACACCAACTATATGGAGTCAGCAGGAGCAGGTGCCCCTGGAATAGGGGTGGAGGAGCACGTCCAGGAGCATGCGGCGATGCTCCACCATCTCGGCGCCGCCATGGACCAGGTTGTCCAAACTATGGACCGCTGGGTGAGACAGGGAGTTCCTCCAGCGCCTCCACCAGCAAACCAGGGTCTCCACTACTCGCCCCCCCCTTCACCCAGTCCCAGTGGGATTTGTCTCGCCCTTCCCAGAGAGTATGACGGGACGGCTGCACGCTGCCAGTGTTTCCTGTTACAGCTTGACCTCTACCTGGCAACTGTCTACCCGGCTCCTTCAGGTCGTGAGAAAGTGTAGAGGAGGATATTTCTCCAAAAAGTACGATCTTTGTCCCCATGTGCAGTTGCAAACTGTATTCTGGCTTTTTTTATGGTGGTTTAGGAGCAGTGGCTTCTTCCTTGCTGAGCAGCCTTTCAGGTTATGTCGATATAGGACTCGTTTTACTGTAGATATCGACACTTCTGTTTCCACCAGCATCTTCACAGGGTCCTTTGCTGTTGTTCTGGGATTGATTTGCACTTTTCGCACCAAAGCACGTTCATCTCTAGGAGACAGAACGCGTCTTCTTCCTGAGCAGTATGACAGCTGCGTGGTCCCATGGTGTTTATACTTGCTGTTACGGATACAGGTATCCTGTGTGTTTCTTTTCTCTCCTTCTCCCCTCACAGGTGGCAATCATCATTCCCCAATCAGTCATCAATCAGAAGACATCTGCTCCTTTTCCCTTACCCTATCACATTCCCTTTCCCTTGTTTTAAAAACCCTGTCAGTTGTTTTCTCATGAGCTCGATCTTGTTTGGTTTAGCAACTACGTGTCACTTTGTCTGTTATCCTGTGAGTTTTGTTTTGTTATGGTGTTTGACTGTTTGTTTGATGGTGGGAAAAGGGGGTACCAAGACAAGTCACCCATGGGCATACACTACCCGTAGGAATACTTTGTCTAAGAACACTCGTTAGAACTGGGCGGACCACCCGCTGTATTTTTTGTTAGTTAGCTGTATTGAAGAAGGCTAGTCTAGTTTAGGGGTGTTTTGGGATATTTGTTAATTTCCTTGGGTCCAGATCAGCCCCTTTTCCTGCCCCCCTTTATCGTGTGTTTACCAAATAAACCATGAGTGTTTGACGGTAATTTAGTTGTCTGTGGTTTTTGTTCTCACTGTTATAATTTGCATGAGTTATGTTACGGGTCTCGATAGCATCCCTCTAGCCTGCCGGGCCAAAGGGATTTGTAAAACTTGCGTACTATTGTTTGTACAGATGAACGTGGTACCTTCAGGTGTCTTGGCTGATTTCTTTTGATTTTCCCATGATGTCAAGCAAAGAGGCACCGAAGGTAGGCCTTGAAATTCATCCACAGGTACACCTCCAATTGACTCAAATTATGTCAATTAGCCTATCAGAAGCATCGAAAGCCATGACATCATTTTCTGGAATTTTCCGAGCTGATTAAAGGCACAGTCAACTTAGTGTATGTACACTTCTGACCCACTGGAATTGTGATACAGTGAAATAATCTGTGAACAATTGTTGGAAAAATTACTTGTCATGCACAAAGTAGATGTCCTATCCGACTTGACAAAACTATAGTTTGTTAACAAGAAATTTGTGGAGTGGTTGAAAAACGAGTTTTAAGGACTCCAAACTAGGTGTATGTAAACTTCGGACTTCAACTGTGTATATATGGGGTGGTAGGTAGCCTAGTGGTTAGAGCAATGGCCCAGTAACCGAAAGGTTGCTAGATCGAATCCCCGGACTGACGAGGTAAAAATCTGTCATTCTGCCCCTGAACAAGGCAGTTAACCCACTGTTCCTAGACCAGTTAACCCATTGTTTCTAGGTCAATATTGTAAATAAGAATTTATTCTTAACTGACTTCCTTTTCTCTCTGACAGTAGACATCAAGCAAATGTAATTAATCATGGCAAACACAGTTCGTCAGTTTCCCTATTCAAAAAGACATCTTGTGTCTACAGGAAATTTCTAATAATAATCTTGTAGGAGGTACTGGCATTCTGAAGCGGTTGAGTTGGTGTGGGTGACTGAGTGTGGCGTCATGCATTCTGATTCCATCCACCAACTGTCTCTCTGGGATGAAACCGAGCAAGACCGAGCGTGACAGCAGTTCAGATGGGCTGCAATGCCCAAACATAGTGTGGGTTCAGTCTCTCGCTCTCTCCTCTACTTATATCCCCTCTCGCTCTCCATCTTCCTCCTGAAGAGCAGCCTGAAGTCTGAATGAGCTTCTCTCTTATAACACTCATCCCTCCTGCACTCAGAGATGTACTGATCAGCCACTACAGGTGTGATTTGGAGAGATGGTTGCAGTGCCAGGACGATTACACGCCCCCAGAAACACTGTTAAGCCTGAACAGGGAGAGCAATCAAAATCCGAGCCCAATCAGTCTGAAGTATAGTTCTTCTACCACACACTAGATAAAAAGGGTTAGATTCGCCTTGATTTCTGGTTCACCGATCTCTACATGGAACCCAAAGGGTTCTACCTGGAACTGAAAGGGACAGATTAAGAACCCTTTTTTTTCTAAAAGAGTAGAGACCAGTGGACCAGAAATCAAAGCTTTGGGTTTTCCAAGGCTTCTCTTACGGGGTCAGCTGAATAACCCTTTAAGGTTCTAGATAGCACCTTTTCTTTCTGAGCGTAGTGTTTAAGAATTTAAAGCCTGGGTCTCACTTGAAAACCCATCTAGTAGAAGACTTACTGAAGCGAATTGTGCCAAACTAACGCCTACAGACCTTCACTACTGAGTCATAAGAGTCTTTGAGGAACATTCTTCGTCCGTGAAACCACCAATACTGCAATTACTCTTATCTACACAAATTTCCCCACTTTGGTCTGAAACTCATATTTCTCTGGGGCTGTGTTCTTTATCAAGACCTTGAGCTCATTAAAAACCTGAGCTTAACATCTCAGTCGGAGTCTCAATCATCAGTAAGCCTAGAGCTCCGTATCTAATCACTTGATTAACTGGTTGGTCTCTCTCACAGTCAGACCCCATCATAATAACCCTAATGACGCTACAAATCAGGACTGGTCCAGCAAAATAAGACAGAAAAACACTATTTAGGATTCTGCCTGTGACATTTAAACCCGTCATTAGCATAACTATGGAAGATGCTGTAGCTTGTGATTGGGTGTTGGAGATGCAAAGTGCCTGATCTCTCAGGGTAGATATTGATATTCATCCTATAGACGGTTTTGAATTCCTTGATCAAGCCCCGAAAGTGCATTAAGATTTGTTTAAAGCCATACTCTGTCATACTTCCAATATGTGTATAAGTACATCTTAATAGTCCATTTCTAGGGTGATAGATTTCAACACTAAGAGAGAGAACTTAACATATAAGCAGAGCAGGCCTGCGTATTTACAGTCAAAGGTCCATCACAGGTTCCCATAGCGATGTTCTAGCCCCTCCACTCTCAGATTTTGAGGTTTGATGGAAGAGGTGGCAGAGTGTGTGTGTGTGTGATGTCAGAAATACTGCTGTCATAAAGGGTACAGGTTGCCATGACTCTTAACCATGGCGCCCTTTGGAAACGTCAAACAGGACAATAAAACGGACAGGCGGCTTGCCCTGTCATGCAATTCTCCAGATGTACAGCACTGCTGACCCAGTGTGTTATTATAAAACAGAAATCTGATATTGGCACCAGATGGAGGGAATGTTGGAATCTAACTAACAAAATGACTGTTAATGAAAATGTATGCTCTATCCAGTATAAACTAATGTACAGAATTTATAACAAAATTCACAAATTCTACAGCACAACGGCAAAATCATGTCTTAAAAAGAACAATGACTCGATAATTCATGCCTTCTGGGAATGTTATGATGTCCAACAGTTATGGGTGGTTAGAACGTTGGCTCAGAAGTATTACAATGTAAATGTACTTTTAATCTGTCTGTCTGCATATTTCAAGACATGGCACATGAGGTTGCAGTGAGATACCCGATGGGTTGGATGATACTTTTCTCATCAATTATCTTGAAAAAGCATATACAAAAAAAAAAAAAAGGAAAACTACCAATCCTCCATTGTTAACACAATGGAAAGGTCAAATGCTCGCTTTATTTTTGAAATGTTCAAAGTGTGTGGGCGACCGAGAGAAACAAAACGGTGCAGTTTGAGGTCATATGGCGGAGAATGATGCGGGCGCTGGAGATGAGGGTGTGAGGTGATGTGGGTCTGGCCAGAGGTGATGTTGTGGATGTTTGTGAGCGTCTGCATGTTGTCGTTTGCATGTTTATGTTTAGTATTGTTTCAAAAAATATATATTTTAAAAAATTGTACAAAAAAAAATATAAAACACCAAGTCCAAACACACCATTAATATCGTATGAGTTTAATACGTTTTATAGAAGCACGCACTGCTAGGTGAGGGACTAAGCAAGGGTGACCAAAAAACCTTTCACCGCGTTCGATGGAGTCGAGACACATCCTCGCATGCACACACACACACACACACACACACACACACACGACATTGTCATACACAAGGGAGAACTCTCTCTCCTGCTCCCATACATCTACGCTCGCTGCTTTCGTCTGCAGTTTCCATGGCAACAAACCATCGCAATCCTCGGCATGTGGACGTAAAAAGCTGCAAAAGTAGAAAATGGCCATTTCTGAACATTAGGCAGACAGTGTGAATGCTGTCGAGAGCTTAAATGACTTCATGCACAGACGTCTTTAGAATTCAATTCCCTGTAATACTGTCCATGCATGTGCTGTAGGCCCATCCCTCTCTAACATTGTACTGTGGCACACACTGAACGCACACACACACACACACACACACACACACACACACACACACACACACACACACACACACAGTCCAACACCAGTTCCTTAAATCTTGAAGGAAAACAGCTCAACCCTAGTTTATATTGTACCTGAGAACTACAGTACCAGTCAAAAGTTTGGACACAGCTACTCATTCAAGGGTTTCTTTATTTTGACTATTTTCTACATTGTAGAATAACAGTGAATACATCAAAACTATGAAATAACACATATGGAATCATGTAGTAACCAAAAAAGTGTTAAACAAATCAAAATATATTTTATATTTGAGATTCTTCAAAGTAGCCACCCTTTGCCTTGATGACAGCTTTGCACACTTTTGGCATTGTCTCAACCAGCTTCATCGGGTAGTCACCTGTGATGCATTTCAAATGAACAGTGTGCCTTGTTAAAAGTTCATTTGTAGAATTTCTTTCCTTAATGCGTTTGAGCCAATCAGTTGTGTTGTGACAAGGTAGGGCTGGTATACAGAAGACAGCCCTATTTTGGTATATGCTATTATAGAAATACATTACATACAGTCATAGTAATGAGTCTCTCTGTATTCAACAGATGCAGCTTTCGTGGACATACTGCAACCCACACAACCCCAGTTTCTCTTACTGAGTCCATACATCTCCATACCAGCCAGCAGCTATATTACATTCATATGGTTAACAGAACAGGCCCCTTGAGAAGTGAGAGGGAGGCTGGAGATGGAGAACCCAGAGCTCCAGTAATTAATATTCCATGTAAGATATATACACTGAGTGTACAATACAATACAATACAAAGAACACCTGCTCTTTCCTTGAAATGTCCTTCAATCAATCAGTGTAGATGAAGGGGAGGAGACAGTTTAAAGAACGATTTTTAAAGCCTTGATTAGGGCTGTTACGGTGCCCATATCATGACAGCAGTCAAATTCCAAGTGACCGTTTACTCATGGCAATTAGGCTTCTCCAAGCTCTGAGGCTTTTGGTGGTCATTAGTAGCCTACCAAACATGCTAACTGCCTGGTACTCAGCACTCTATTGTCCGTCTAATCACTCTGACATCACTGCAAATGTAATCTAAACTCTAATCAAACACCTTATGAGAAGCCCTTGAGCGCATGTGGCGCAACATTTCTATAGGCTTTGCAATTGCGCAAGAAAACACAGTGATGGCCTCTATTAAAAAGAGGAGGATCCCATCAGCTTTCTACAGACTAGGCCTACTATATTTATTTCTCAACTTTCCTAATATTAAGCACATTGCTTCTCATTACAACAGGCGTATAGCCTACTTGGCTGGCATGAAAATGAACCATGGGAAAAGCATCCTCCCTTCCCTATTTAAGTGCATAGATTACATGTATTTCTTCCCCCCTGCCCATTTCAAGACAGTTGCATGATAATGGTCCATTCTAAATCAAAACCAATTTCACACATATTATTTAGTGTACAGTGGCAATACAAAGTATGTGAACCCTTTGGAATTACCTGCATTTCTGCGTAAATTGGTCATACAATTTTATCTGGTCACAACAATAGACAAACAACACATTGTTCTAAAACTAATAACACACAAATTATTGTATTTTTCTTGTCTATATTGAATACATAATTTAAACATTCACAGTAGAGGTTTGAAAAACTATGTGAACCCCTAGGCTAATGACTTTTCCAAAAGCTAATTGGAGTCAGGAGTCAGCTAACCTGGAGTCCAATCAATGAGACGAGATTGGGGTTGTTGGTTAGAGCTGCCCTGCCCTGTAACAAAAACACTCAGAAAATGTGTGAATGTTGTGAACCATGCCTTGAACAAAAGAGATCTCAGAAGACCTAATATTAAAAATGGTTGACTTGCATAAAGCTGGAAAGGGTTACAAAAGCATCTCTAAAAGCCTTGATGTTCATCAGTCCACGGTAAGACAAATTGTCTATAAATTGAGAAAGTTCAACACTGTTGCTACTCTCCCTAGGAGTGGCCGTCCTGCAAAGATGAATGTAAGAGCACAGCTCAGAATGCTCAATGAGGTTAAGAAGAATCATAAAGTGTCAGCTAAAGACTTCCAGAAATATCTTGAACATGCTAACATCTCTGTTTGACGAGTCTACGATACGTAAATCACTAAACAAGAATGGTGTTCATGGGAGGACACCACGGAAGAAGCTACTGCTGTCCCAACATTTTTTTTTGCTGCACGTCTGAAGTTCGCAAGAGAGCATCTGGATGTTCCACAGCGCTAATGGCAAAATATTTTGTGGAAAGATGAAACTAAAGTTGAGTTGTTTGAAAGGAACACACACCACTATGTGTGGAGAAAAAAAAGGCGCGCCAACAACAAAACCTCATCGGATTTTATTAGACTTTTTAAAATGTAGATGTTCCAAAGGTCTGCAGTTGTCATAATGAGGAGACCAAGGCGCAGCGTGATATAAATACATTCTTCTTTAATAAAGAAAGAACACTAAATAAACTAACAAGAAAACGACCGTGCCACTATATAGAACGAGGGCTGACATGCAACTACACATAGACAATAACCCACAAAACCAAAATGGCAACCTAAATAGGATCCCCAATCAGAGACAACGATAAACAGCTTCCTCTGATTGGGAACCAATTCAAGTCACCATAGACCTACATATACCTAGGCATGCAAAAACCCTAGACAGGACAAAAACACACATATCCACCCTCGTCACACCCTGACCTGACCAAAATAACACATAAAACAGATAACTAAGGTCAGGGCGTGACGGCAGTAGTGGCTTATAGGCTATACGTGAAAGCCAGGAGATGCTAAATGTGTTTATGTTAATTAACATCAATTACCGTGAGACCGGCAGGCATTTGCTTGACAATCACCTGCTCACAAAATTCCATGACCGCCACAGCACTAGCCGTAAGACAATTGAGACATGGATTGTGTATGTGTGCCATTCAGAGGATGAATGGGCAAGACAAACATACCCCTTGAACAGGGTATGGTAGTAGGTGCCAGGCACACTGGTTTGTGTCAAGAAACAGTTTCCTGTGTCTATCAAGTACTCTATGGTCAAAAAAAAAAAAAAAAAAAAAAAATCAAATCACCTGCTTTTACACCTGCATTGTTTGCTGTTTGGGGTTTTAGGCTGGGTTTCTGTTCAGCACTTTGAGATATCAGCTGATGTACGAAGGGCTATATAAATAAATTTGATTTCGATTTTTTTTATGGTCCACCACCCAAAGGACATCCAGCCAACCCTGACAACTGTGTGAAGCACTGGAGTCAAACTGGGCCAGCATCCCTGTGAAACGCTTTCGACACCTTGTGAAGTCCATGCCCTGATGAATTGAGGCCGTTCTGTGGGCAAAAGGGGGTGCAAATCAATATTAGGAAGGTGTTCCTAATACAAAAAAGAATGCTTATCATCGCATTTGTGTAGTGGCATAGAGCAGTAGAGGCATTTATAGAAGATGCACACATGGGGAACATTTTAGGAGCCTAGGGTGGCCTTTTACATACGCCGTTCATGCAATTCGACATCATTTTACATGGCTGGAGACTTTGTCTGAATATTTTTTAATACCACACAAATGATTGAAATTACAGGGTACTTTGACACGGACAAACTGAGAATCTGAGATCAATAAAAACAACGTTGAATCCACAAATGGCCTAGGTCTAGGTGTGTGGAGACATATTGTAGGCTACAATATGAGGAGGACATTATAGCCCTAAAAATGCTTTCCAGTTTCACTGACTCACCCTATGATTGCCAGGTCACTCGCTGGTGATGGCCGATGCGTTCGTGCCTAAAGCCTATATCTCACTTTTTTTTTTAACTTTGTAATACAATATAAGGAAGTTGATTGAATATTTTGTTCACCTACAGCAGACAGATTATAGCTTCTCACTGAAGCTGGAGTCTTATATTTCCCTCTTTTAACTTTAAGCATCAGCTGTCAGAGCAGCTTTCCGATCACTGTACCAGTAAACAGCCAACCTGTAAATAGCACACCCAACTACCTCATCCCCACATTGTTATTTATCCTCTAGCTCTTTTGCACCCCAGTATCTCTACTTGCACATCATCATCTGCACATCTATCACTCCAGTGTTAATGCTACATTTGTAATTATTTCACCTCTATGGCCTATTTATTGCCTTTACCTCCCTATTCTTCTACATTTGCACACACTGTACATAGATGTTTCTATTGTGTTATTGACTGTGCGTTTGCTTATGTGTAACTCTGTGTTGCGTGTTTTTGTCGCACTGCGTTGCTTTATCACGGCCAGGTCGACAGTTGTAAATGAGAACTTGTTCTCAACTGGCCTACCTGGTTAAATAAAGGTGAAATAAATACATGTAAAAAATGTAAAGGACAGAGAAAGTGGGTTTAGTAGAGAGACACAGATAGAGAAAGAAAGAGAAGTGGGCAGCGAGAGAAGGAGACAATATGGCAGAGAAGGAGAGAAAGAGAGAGGAGAGGAAGGGTGGTCCAGGTGAGCCTAATTTGGGGGTAGATAGAGAGACACAGAGAAGAACGTCAGAGAGAGAAGGAGAGAAAGAGAGGGCATTGAGAGGACCAAGACAGAAAGAGAGAGGAGAGAGAGGGTTATCCAGCCGAGCCTAATTTTCTGGGCATCCCATTATGCTATTAAGGCTGCTAAGCGACAGCGATGCTTGACAACTGTAAGGATTCACAAAAGTCCACATGCACACCTCAGCTTAGCGCCTCGGACTAAAAGTCACACTATCACAGAGTCGATGAATGTAAACCAAAGCACAAAGGGGGGGAGCAGGACAGAATAGATTAAGAGGACAGAACAAGATAAAGTGCAGAAAAACAGAGAGATCCTTTTAGCTCATAAGAGTGGATGACCCATAGACATTTCAAGGCAATACTTTCCCTAACAAACACACAAGCGCACGCACGCCTGCACACACACACCCGCGCACACACACGCACACACCAGCTGCTCCTCACATTTGAGTGGAGTAATCTTCTTACCACAGAGACAGACATGGAGCAGGTACAGTAAACAGGTTTTGTGTTTACCTACTATGATACTCTTAGTGTAGTAGAGCAATAAGTAGTCTTGGCAGATCGGTGGGTCCGGACACGCACAACCACTTATCCACTCACTCTGTCAATACACACTCTGATTGGACAGATTAGCAACGATGTCATTGCCCTTTGACCCTACGGGGACAGTTTCTTTCTGTCTGTATATTTTTATCTGTCTGTCTAGTCTGTGTGCCTATCTTTCTATCAGCCTTGGATGCAATGCAGAACTAGTCAGTAACCAGTAAACGTTGTCTCCAACCTCACACACACATTGCCACACAGGCAAGCAGCCACTGTCAATTACGTAAAGCCAATGACGCATTAGAAAATCCCAATTTACACCAAAATGGCCATAAAAGCCCTAATGAAAGAGTGAGAGGGGACCACATAAAGGGATTTAACCAGCCTCACATGTTTAGCTCCTCTTATTTTCCATTTTAACACACAGCAGTGCTGCTACAGCTACGCATCCCATGGCAAAACATCTGGCTCTCACCCTCCACCTCTCTCCTCCGTCCTCCCTCTGCCCCACGTACCCTTTTTTCCCAACCTGCCCTCCTCCCTCCTACAACTTCTCACTTCCCTTCCTCTTCATCCCTCTGCCACCTCCTCCTCTCCCTCGTTTCATCCGCCATCCTCTGCCCCCCTGCCATCGAACCTCAACGTCACACTGACAGCGGGGATGGATCCCTTCATGTCTTCTTCCCTCCCACTCCCTCTGCTCGTGTGTTACTCCGAAGAGTTCACCCCGAAGTCAACAGGGCCTCGCTGTCGTAGCTTGTTTCGAATTGTGTTAACAGACTTCGCCCAGGCAGTCCTGCTGTAAGTATATGTAACGAGTGAGTTCGTCATCTTCACATAACATATGTAGGAAACAGGCTACACAGTTCATATTGCAAGACCAACACTTCCAGAGTCCATCCGCTCTACAGGTTGGCTGGGCCTGACTCGAGGCCCAGGACGAGTATTCTTTCCTGGACTGGTACGGCTCAGAGGGCCCTGCCAGGAAAGCTTCAACCAGAGCCAGCGGGAGTGACGCCTAACAGGAGGGTGAAAATAGCCACAGAGGCAATGAGGCTGTTCTGGTGGCATGGGTGGGGGTGGGGTTGAGGGTGGGGGTGGGGTTGAGGGTGGGGGTTGGGGCTGGGGCTGGGGGTGAGGGTTAGACACAGTGTTCCAAGTGCAGTCAACTCAACAGTCCCCTCAAACACACA
This sequence comes from Oncorhynchus nerka, assembly GCF_034236695.1. Classification (NCBI taxonomy): domain Eukaryota; kingdom Metazoa; phylum Chordata; class Actinopteri; order Salmoniformes; family Salmonidae; genus Oncorhynchus; species Oncorhynchus nerka. Next base: position 58,431,755 of record NC_088422.1, read on the forward strand.
CGCACGCACGCACGCACACACGCACACACACAGACACACACACAACCCGATCAGCACCCACTCTGTCTACTTACAGGCCAGACAAGACGTTGCTAAAGAAATAGAGAACGCAGAGAAATATATATTTTTACATTGCAATACTGACTGTAATACCCCGGGGTGTGCTTTGTTTGGTCACCTCTGCACACCGTATTTGGTTGTCTTGGTTTCTGCCTCGATGGCCAATAAAAGCTCTAAGCCAAGGCTAAGGAGTTCACGATGGTTTCCAAAACAAAGGCAAACAAACGCTAGGCCCAACTGGACACATCCTTTCAATGTTTCACCTGTTTTTTTAAACCCTGCCAGTGCCTAATATGTTAGGGTTGGGAAGAGGGAGTGTGTGATGTTAGATAAATACTAGCCTTGTGTGCCGGCCTGCCAGGCGTCAGTTGAACAAGATTTGATAAACACAGACCCACGGAGACAGGCCCCCCATGGTAGGAGACAAGACCACCAGCGGAGACAACACTGAGTTGCTGGGGAGGGCTGGCAGTGACGCCCTCCCTAGTATTAACACAAGTCTACTCCAGTACACTGAACCATGGAGAGTGAGGGAAGAAGCAACGATATAAGGGATAAGGAACGGGGGAACACACAAGAGCTGAAGATGGAGAGAGTGAGTGAAAGAGGAGAAGATTAAAGAGATTGAAATAAAGGGGGGGGGGAGATGGAGACAAGGAGAGATGGAGGAAAAAAGACAAGGGCTATAGAGGGCAAGGAGCCATTATAAAGACTAAATATACGGAGGAGAGAGACAACAAACACAGCTCTGTCTATAATATCTTTAGAGCTCCCACTGTCAACCTGTGTGTGTGTGTGTGTGTGTGTGTGTGTGTGTGTGTGTGTGTGTGTGTGTGTGTGTGTGTCACTTGTGAATTAGGTAATAGCCTAAAGCACATTCAGGTCATAGACCCACAAAAGAACACACACACCCTAAAAACCAAGACAAGGCTTTCTCACAGCGACACCTGAGCAAGGTTGACAGGCAGAGAAGAGGAATCCCCCTCGTTTCCATAGCAATTCTTCATCTGTCAATCAATGGTGTTGTTGTTCGCGATCCACAAACCTCAACGTTCCCTTGACAAGCAATTAACTCCCATGGCTTGGAGCCCACTGTCCAATCATTAGCCATGTTTCACTTCCTTAGAACGTGACAGCATCAATCTAAATACACTACACAGCCAAGAGTATGTGGACACCTCCTTGTCGAACTTCTCATTCCAAAATAATGGGCAAAAATATGGAGTTGGTCCCCCGTTTGCTGCTATAATAGCCTACACTCTTCTGGGAAGGCTTTTCACTAGATGTTGGAACATAGCTGCAGAGACTTGCTTCCATTGAGCCGCAAGAGCATTAGTGAGGTCGGGCAAAAAAAAATTCAGTGGTTACACTCCCACATGGGAAATGAGTGCACAGACGCACACACACCCTTACTCTGTGTGTCAAAGTAAAGATATGGTGTTATGGAGAAAAGTAGCTAGCTTTCATCAGCAGCAGCTTTTAGCATCGGGAGGAAATGGATGCAGCTACCCGTTAAAAGAAAGTTAAAAAAATAGACAAGTTAAAGTGACTAGACAGATAATAAACAGAGAGTAGCAGCAGTGTAAAAGAGGGGCCTGGGTAGCCCTTTGATTAGCTGTTCAGGAGTCTTATGACTTGGGGGTAGAAGCTGTTAAGAAGCCTTTTGGACCTAGAATTGGCGCTCCGGTACCGCTTACCGTGCGGTAGCAGAGAGAACAGTCTATGACTAGGGTGGCTGGAGTCTTTGACAATTTTTATGGCCTTCCTCTGACACCACCTGGCATAGAGGTCCTGGATGGCAGGAAGATTGGCCCAGTGATGTACTGGGCTGTACGCACTACCCTCTGTAGTGCACACTAAGCCGAACAGTTTCCGTACCAGGCAGTGATGCAACCAGTCGCTCTCGATGGTGCAGCTGTAGAATCTTTTGATGATCTGAGGACCCATGCCAAATCTTTTGTTGTAACCTACCCTTACCACCTCGGGGCAGCCCATCAGGAAGTCCAGGATCCAGTTGCTTCTACACCTGCATTGCTTGCTGTTTGTGGTTTTAGACTGGGTTTCTGTACAGCACTTTGAGATATAAGCTGAAGTAAGAAGAGCGATATAAATACTTTTGATTTGATCCAGCTGCAGGTGGGAAAGGACAGTGTTGAGTGCAATAGAGATGGCATTATCTGTGGATTTCTTGGGCCCGTATGCAAATTGGAGTGGGTCTAGGGTTTCTTAGATAATGGTGTTGATGGTATCACCATACCCCATCCGTCCATGATTAATACTTGGGTGGATGACATGATAAAATGGCCTGAAATTTGACATTTTTAATTACTTTGTGCTCTCCTTGGGAGTGGATGGTTCCACTATGAAAAACTACAAGAGTACAGAGGCCTATCAGTACCTCCACAGTGGTAAGGTGGGCCGAGTTCTTCTTCACCAGGAGGAGGGAAAAGGATTGGTATATTTTTGAAGCCCAATGTTCAGCCCAGCCAATCAAGCAGCTCTTACCACTCAGCTTGGGTACTTGTATCCAACAGCGGATCAGTAGAGACCGCTGACCTTGGAAAGTCATGCAGCCTCAATATTGTTTTGAAGGTCGGATAATAAGCAAAGTCACTTGCATTTCTAAGTCTAACATTACTTGACATAAGCGATTACAGCATACAAGCAGCCTACAAGCAGCCTACAAGCAGCATACAAGCAGCATACAAGCAGCATACAGGCAGTCTACAAGCAGCCTACAAGCAGCCAACAAGCAGCCTACAAGCAGCCAACAAGCAGCATACAAGCAGCCTACAAGCAGCACATAAGCAGCCTACAAGCAGCCTACAAGCAGCATACAAGCAACATACAAGCAGCCTACAAGCAGCATACAAGCAGCATACATGTGTTGTGGTGACAGCTACTATAATCCATAGGCTAACGTTATGATAGAATTCTCCGATTATATCTATGATCAATCTCCGCATTACTTGCTCTTGTAATCAATGTTTATGGCCTATATTCTTTGTTCCTTTTATAGACGAATGTGCGCAATACCGCCTCATCCAGACACAGAATGATAAAATAGTTGTGTTTAACATAGCAGTCAGACCAAACGTTTTGTAGGATGATAGGCGGAATTGACAATGTACTTGTATCCAGCATCACTAGTTATGTTAACGTGTATTTGCGGATCAACAGAACTGCTGTATTAATGTGGGGAATCTGTAAGTATCCTGTCAAATCTCATGTTGGTGAAGCAAGGTGGGTTTATGGAGTCCCAGTGAGTAGGGTAGAAAATGTATTTAAACATCTTTAGTGTTATTGTTTATCTTGGGTGAATGAGGTTTGTAAAATATCATTGTGGTTGGGGGTAATGCCTAAAGTATGGTAAGTATATAAGTGGTATGATCTCATTGGGAACAATAGCAAGGTGAGCTTATGATGAAACTTGCATGTGTTTTGATGAAGTTGATCACATGGTCCTCAGTCACGCAATAGTTAATAATGGGATTTTCTCGGAATGTCTTTTTGTAACAAACATTCTATCACAGGTGCAGAATGCAGTGTCCAGTGGGCTAACTGGCATAGCCTGCACAGATGAGCAGCGACAATGGAATGCAGGGACTCGGAGGAACCTTGAGCCAAAGCGGTTAAACAGCATTGACTTCACACACCGTAAAGCCAGTGACCAATACGCAGAACAGCATCCAGAATGTCCACCCCTGCATTCCACTCACAGGAGGAATTGAATAGGAGCCTGAGACACCTGACTCTGCCTGTGGGGAGTCTGCTGAACTGGCAATAATATTCAAGCCATTTGGCTGTACCATTTGTATTTGAACTGATGTGTGTCTCTTCTGTTCAATGCTTTCTAACTCCATATAATAACTTAATATAGAGTCCCTACTCTTTCCCAGCCACATGGAGAACATATCAATTACAACTGCCCAGGCTCCCTGTCCTTTTACAAAGAATTTGTGAAACTTTACCCAACCCAGGCGACTGCTTTTGGAACAGATCACAAAGGAGCAGAGTGCCTCACACTTGTGGCATGACTCAAGGAAGCTTAGAGTTACTGCAAGCTCAGCAAAGAAGGTCCCTGTCAGGGAATCCACCAACCCTGTTAAATATCTCCAAGAGCATCTGTATCCCAGGTTCCGAGGGAATGCAGCCACACGCTACCGGAAAGATAATGAGCTGATGGCCTCCAAGTGGCTGGGAGACTGTGGATACTCTGTGGACCACAGAGGCACTGCTGTCAGTGTTGAAGAGCCACGGCTATCAGCAAGCCCTGACGGAGTGCTGAACTCCTAGGAGCTGTTGGAGATCAAGTGTCCTGTCATGGGGAAGGGCTGTGGTTCTCTGGATGATGTCTTCAATGGGAAAGCCTGTGATGTGACCACATGGGTCATGTGTCTACTGCATGCAGGTGCAAATTGGTATGTTTTGCACAGGACTGAGAGAAAGTAAGGTGCTCATCTGGACTCCGTCCCAGCAAGTTGTCATCCCTGTTCCCCATGATGCACAGTTCTGTGCAGAGGCTGTCCTGAGGTTGAAGGCATTCTACTTTACCCACATGCTATCATTTATTGTTGAGGAGCATCAGGCAGACAGATTGTCACCGAGTGACAAATACATGCAGCTCTGTAGACGGATGTAGTCAGACGTCTCTCCTGTTTGCAGTTACTATTAACACATTGTTTTCAATTATTGACTTAATGCATCAACAGTCACAGTAATGTGTAAATTATTTTTATGGCTTTGTTTTTTAAATTAATATTCATGAGTATGTAAAACAAATAATTAAGTCGAGTTGTTATACAATGAATTGAAATGTATTTAACATAACTTTGGACAACTTTAAATCATATTGGGAAATCGATACTGTGAATTGCATTTGACTGGTCAGTTCATTCAGCATCTTCATGAATGATATCACCACGCAGGTTACACAGGGCAGCACATATTAAAAGTGTTTTGTCCATTTTTAGATGAGATTGATTGACACTGTCTGTGATGACTCTAAACCGCTTGAGCCTTTGAATGACGCGTTTCACGTTAGCTTTAGGTTCAACGCTTTGAGCCAGAGCCGCAAAGACGCTGTGTCTTTAGGAGGTGGATGCAGGTCGTATAGGGCTCCCACAGGTACATTCCGATCGACGTAGAGGTTGGTGTTCAAAACATTGCTGTTGTAAAAACTTCCTCCTCTTCATCCAATTATTGTGACAACCTCGTACTGAACATATAACGCTTGTCATGTTGATCGATTTTAAGATATTGTGCGGTTCGGTCAGTGTGAAACTGTCAAACTGTCAAGCTCTCAACCACTTTTGCATGCGCTAGCGTCACGCGAATATTGCCGGAAATAGAAACACAATGGCAACGATCTCGCTGACGTTCCAGAATAAGGAGAATAGCTTTAGAGAAAAAGCTAAATGTTGTAAAATGACACCAGGGTTTCTAGCCACTCTACTGTATAAAGCCTCTCTACTAATTGCTGTAGTTAGGTAGGAGACAAGGTGAGGAAGACATTTAAGGGACCAATGATCACTTAATAAAAAATAAAAAACGTCTCCTAAGGAAGTAACTTTTTCCATTTATCTTTCAGCTCCAGTATTTCAAGCCCTGGGCGCCTAATAAATATTGCATTGGCATATGCAAGGGGACCCTACCTTGAGTCTTCTATGAACTATTGTTACAAAAGCATTACCCAACCAGACAACCACTTACCAAATGAAGCACCTTATCATTAGGCTATTCCTAAACACACAGACTGAGAAGTCTAAGAAGTTTCCTAAAGGTTTTAATACGTTTCTGGGCTAGACTTCCCACCGGTACCTACTGTACTGTATAGTATGCTAACTCAGCTCAGGAGAGAAACATGTTGTTTTCTGTTTCTACTGGGAGTGCTACGCTAATGCTAGAAAAGAGCAAGACCTTATCTGTAAACACTGAGGATGCTACCGGTAAATGGTCAAACAGAATTGCCCACTGGGCAAAAATTGGTTCAGTCAATGCTGTTTCCACATCATTTCAACAACAACAAAAATGATGACGTTGAATCAACGTGGAAAACTGATTGGATTTACAAAAAGTAATCAACGTAAGGTCATTTTGTATTTTTTTCACCCAACTTTTAACAACTCAACCAAATATAAATCAAAAATAGACACGTCTGTGCCTAGTGGGTGGTCCTTATCAGAAAACATAGTGTCTAACGTGAATGCCAAATTAGGATTATTGGTCATAGGGAAGCAAAAATATCAAGAGCCAATATTCCTGTGAGCGAAAACACACACACACACACACATGCATGTACACACACAATGTACAGAAAATGCAGATTAACCTGATAAACACCAGGGTTTAACTCTTGAAAATAGCAAACCTTCACTCCTGTTACCCTTACACACATGCACCCGCATGAATGCACGCGCGCACGCACGCACACACACACACACACACACACACACACACACACACTTCTGCTGTGCCCCTGTCACTGAAACACATACACACTCCCTCTCACTCTATCACTGGCTAAATGCATTAGACACATACACACACACACACACACACACTTCCTCTCTCTAAGAGAAAAAGACATCTACATCTTCCCCCTCTATTTCCCTCTCTAACCCACACACGGAGACAAGGTATCTGGGAGAAACATTGAAAGTCAAGGACAATTACTGAGGTCATTGTTCATTCAGGGTCAAATCATCAGTCAACCATCTGACAGGGAGGGGCTACAGCTACACCATGTGGACAGATAAAGCAACTATGGGTACATTACACATAGCACCACTATATGGATATTCAACAGCCTAACGTTGCCTTGATCACACAGACAGCGCCGTTGTTCAAAATGTTACGCAGCATCTTGATATGTGTGCAACGAAAGTTAAACATTCACCTTCTGCTACCATTTTCTAGTCCCACAACCAAGGGTTGGAACCGGTTCAGGGAACTGTTCCAAAAACCAGAAAGAAAATAACTACATTATTTGAGGAACAGAACCCCAAACGAAAACGAAAGGTGTTCTAAACTGTTCTGGAACAGAACCGTTATTTTAAAAGCATGGGAACTGGTTAATCACGTTTTTTTTACGTTCCGGGCATTTCTTTTTAGGTCCCACAAAAAGCGCCTATGCAAAGCCCAGAAACGTACTCCAGTGTCTGCCTGCCAGCTGGAAATCTTTTCCAGTGGGAGAGCATGTATGTGTAGGCTACCTGCCCCTCTCCTCACCCTAAAAATGACAGTTGAATCTCGCGCTCTACACTCTTTTTAATTATAGTGCTGCTCTGCACACACAAGCTTGTTAGCTAGCTAGCTTTGTTCTGGTCCAACATTAAACCAACTTGGAAGTTCAAAGACATTAAAAGTTCCTCGACTGAAGCCGCTCCTCGTTAGGTATGATTATGTGGGCCTAATTCAGATAATGCATGCCATAACAAGATGCCCAGCACTTCAAGGCAAGCTTCCGGCATCCTCTCTCGCTCTCTCCTAACCCTCACAATTTCAGTTGCATCTCACGTCCTACACTTCGATTGGCAGCACAGTGTATGTTTGTTTTGTCTTCCACTATTAATAAACCATGCTGTTATGGCAAAATACAATTTGCTGTTATGACTTTCCTATACAGATTAAATCACTTACCCGGTCCACAGCAAGCTGCTCTATCCGCACTGATTGGTGAACGAATTAAATGTCGAGCTAAATGTAAAAAATAATAATAATATATATACTGTATATTCAGAGGATAAAAAAAGGAACAATATAAACCTTTACTTTTTCGTTGTTGTTCTAACCGGTTCTGAACTTCATTTTGCTGGTCGATACCAGTGGAACAAAATGAACGAAATAGTGGTTCTATTCAGAACAAAACGATTGGAAAGTCATTTCAGTTCCAACCCCTGGTGAATGGGCAAGACAAAATATTGAATTGCCTTTGAACGGGGTATGGTAGTAGGTGCCAGGCACACAGTTTACGTGTGTATCAAGAATTGTCCACCACCCAAAGGACAACCAGACAACTTTACACAACTGTGGGAAGCATCGGTGTCAACATGGGCCAGCATCCCTGCTGAACACTTTCGAACACCTTGTAGAGTCCATGTCCGACGAATTGAGGCTGTTCTGAAAGCAAAACGGGGTGCAACTCAGTACTAGGAAGGTGTTCCTCGTGTTTTGTACACTCAGTGTATATCCAAGATGTACTTGGCACCATCGATCGGCACACACATGGAGATACACCATGCATTCCCCCATCCTCTTTGCTCCTGATCTTTCTTTAATGTGTGTATTGTTCACATTCCATTTCTCATGACTCCGAAGAAAGAGGGAGAGGCAGGATACAAGACAGCCTCGCCACACGGACAGTCAATGCTGTAGTCTCCAACTAGCCTTCTGCTTATCATGGTCCATCTCCTTTATACAGTATATCTTTTATATACAATAACGTTTTTTTTTTTTATAAATATGTCTATATATTTATCTACACTGCTCAAAAATATAAAGGGAACACTAAAATAACACATCCTAGATCTGAATGAATTAAATATTCTTATTAAATACTTTTTTCTTCACATAGTTGAATGTGCTGACAACAAAATCACATAAAAATGATCAATGGAAATCAAATTTATCAACCCATGGAGGTCTGGATTTGGAGTCACACTCAAAATTTAACTGGAAAACCACACTACAGGCTGATCCAACTTTGATGTAATGTCCTTAAAACAAGTCAAAATGAGGCTCAGTAGTGTGTGTGGCCTCCACGTGCCTGTGTGACCTCCCTACAATGCCTGGGCATGCTCCTGGTGAGGTGGCGGATGGTCTCCTGAGAGGTCTCCTACCAGACCTGGACTAAAGCATCCGCCAACTGGACAGTCTGTGGTGCAACGTGGCATTGGTGGATGGAGCGAGACATGATGTCCCAGATGTGCTCAATTGGATTCAGGTCTGGGGAACGGGCGGGCCAGTCCATAGCATCAATGCCTTCCTCTTGCAGGAACTGCTGACACACTCCAGCCACATGAGGTCTAGCATTGTCTTGCATTAGGAGGAACCCAGGGCCAACCGCACCAGCATATAGTCTCACAAGGGGTCTGAGGATCTCATCTCGGTAGCTAATGGCAGTCAGGCTACCTCTGGCGAGCACATGGAGGGCTGTGCGGCCCCCCAAAGAAAGCCACCCCACGTCATACTGGAGGATGTTGCAGGCAGCAGAACGTTCTCCACGGCATCTCCAGACTCTGTCACGTCTGTCACATGTGCTCAATGTGAACCTGCTTTCATCTGTGAAGAGCACAGGGCGCCAGTGGCGAATTTGCCAATCTTGGTGTTCTCTGGCAAATGTCAAACGTCCTGCACAGTGTTAGGCTGTAAGCACAACCCTCACCTGTGGACGTCGGGCCCTCATACCACCTTCATGGAGTCTGTTTCTGACCGTTTGAGCAGACACATGCACATTTGTGGCCTGCTGGAGGTCATTTTGCAGGGCTCTGGCAGTGCTCCTCCTGCTCCTCCTTGCACAAATGCGGAGGTAGTGGTCCTGCTGCTGGGTTGTTGCCCTCCTACGGCCTCCTCCACATCTCCTGATGTACTGGCCTGTCTCCTGGTAGCCTGGTAGCTCCTGGTAGCATAGCAACTGAGTGGTCTGTGGTCACCACCTGCAGAAAGTGGTCTGTGGTCTGTGGTCACCACCTGCAGAACCACTCCTTTATTGGGGGTGTCTTGCTAATTGCATATCATTTCCACCTGTTGTCTATTCCATTTGCACAACAGCATGTGAAATTTATTGTCAATCAGTGTTGCTTCCTAAGTGGACAGTTTGATTTCATAGAAGTGTGATTGACTTGGAGTTACATTGTGTTGTTTAAGTGTTCCCTTTATTTTTTTGAGCAGTGTATGTAATCTATCAATATAAATAAGCTCAAATAAACTCAAACAGGCAGTATTAAGCCCTAACACAGAGGGCTATAGTCTTTGGACAGAGTTAGTTTCAAATGAATACTCTTAAATCATTTTATATTGACTTGATTTGTTCCACAACGTGAATATGAGAGCCTCTTGCAGCCTATACTAACATATTTCATTTTAGTGTCTTGGGTGGTGTAGCTAACACACTGATCCCTATAAGCTGCCTTAGATGTGTTATGTGCTTCAGGGAAGTGGATGGGGGTAGACACTGTATTCTAATCACATAGATCTCATTAATAACCGAAAACACTTTCTCTGAATGCAACAGAAGACGGCTGTTAGAAAGTCCCAGAAATCTGCTTAAACATGATAAGAGATTAGATAGCGTAAGAAAGAAAAACATGGAAAATCCCTCATAGAAAAAATAAGAAAAATACAGTCTGATTTGCATGTACAATCTTGTCTTAATTAAGACATTATAAACCTGGAATTTATGGAAATCCCTTTCAGCATCTCACACACACACACACATGCATGCACACAAGTGCAAAGACGCACGCACCACAGACATACACGCACAAAGACACACACTCCCACTAAGCATGTATAATGTGATTATAGTGTGCCTGAAGACATCCGGGCATGATATCATTTCATACTCATTGTTTTTGCCACAAAAGCAGGATTAAATTATTCTTATTCAGTCTCAGATGAAAATGAATATTCAACAGGACTGTATTGGAATAGAGGGGAATATTCAACAGGACTGTATTGGAATAGACCAGAATAATATTCAACAGGACTGTATTGGAATAGAGGGGAATATTCAACAGGACTGTATTGGAATAGAGGGGTATATTCAACAGGACTGTATTGGAATAGACCCGAATAATATTCATCAGGACTGTATTGGAATAGAAGAGAATATTCAACAGGACTGTATTGGAATAGACCAGAATAATATTCAACAGGACTGTATTGGAATAGAAGAGAATATTCAACAGGACTATAGGAATAGACCAGAATAATATTCAACGGGACTGTATTGGAATAGAAGAGAATATTCAACAGGACTATAGGAACAGACCAGAATAATAATCAACAGGACTGTATTGGAATAAACTGGAATTTTCCGCTGGATCTGCTATAGCTTTATGTGGTGATGCTGCACAAGAGAATCATCAGTTGGATAGACTGAGCATTGACCCATAGGGCTACAAAGTCAGGTTTTACCCATTTCCATCTAAAAGGACCCATGAGCACCAACATGTGAAGTTCATAGTAGCATGTCAAATGTGGTGTCAAATGAAAGCTAAGAGTCTATTTATTCATGTTTTAATTAAGGAATTAAGGCATGAATGTTTCAACTGTTTTCTATCCTATCCTAAAACTAGGGAATAAGCAAAGGCTCTGATTTCTGGTCAAACATATGGGAAATCGTCTTAGAAAACGTATACCAGAAAAGGTCTTAATGTATTAGAAATCCAACAAGAACACACCAATGTTGACGTTAAGACCCTTGTTTTGGTAGTTGTGGAAATTGTGGTAAAATGATCGATAAACATAACAATAATGATGAAATAGATAAATACAGATCGTAATCAGCTGATTCAAATAGCCAACTCATCATCAAGCTTTGATTATTTGAATCAGTTGTGTAATGCAAGGGCAAAACAAACACCTGGAGGGGGGGGGGGCAGGCCCAAGTTAACGGCAACTTTATTTATGTATTTTTTTGTGAACCTTTAACTAGGCAAGTCAGTTAAGAACAAATTCTTATTTACAATGACGGCCTACCGGGGAACAGTGGGTTAACTGCCTTGTTCAGGGGCAGAACGACAGATTTGGACCTTGTCAGCTCGGGGATTCCATCCAGTAACCGTTTGGTTACTAGTCTAACCTCTAGGCTACAGGACCTGCCGTCCCCAACTTGAAGGAGTGTTATGGTAATGAGAAATACAGTGCATTCGGGAAGTATTCAGACCACTTAACTTTTTCCACATTTTGTTACTTTACAGCCTTATTCTACAATGGATTACATTGTTGTTGTTTTTACCCTCATCAATCTACACACAATATCCCATAATGACAAAGCAAAAACAGGTTTTTGTACATTTTTTGGATTAAAAACTGAAATATGACATTTACATTGTATTCAGACCCTTTACTCAGTACTTTGTTGAAGCACCTTTTGCAGCGATTATAGCCTCGAGTCTTACTGGGTATGATGCTACAAGCTTAGCACACCTGTATTTGGGGAGTTTCTCCCATTCTTCTCACAGATCCTCTCAAGCTCTGTCAGGTTGGATGGGGAACGTCGCTGCACAGCTATTTTCAGGTCACTCCAGAGATGTTTGATTGTGTTCAAGTCCGGGCTCTGGCTGGGCCACTCAAGGACATTCAGAGACTTGTCCCGAAGCAACTCCTGCATTCTTTTGGCTGTGTGTTTAGGGTCGTTGTCCTGTTGGAAGGTGAACCTTTGCCCCAGTCTGAGGTCCTGAGCGCTCTGGAGCAGGTTTACATCAAGGATCTCTCAGTACTTTGCTCCGTTCACCTTTCCCTTGATCCTGACTAGTCTCCTAGTCCCTGCTGCTGAAAAACATCTCCACAGTATGATGCTGCCACCACCATGCTTCACAGTAGGGATGGTGCCAGGTTTCCTCCAGATGTGATGCTTGGCATTCAGGCCAAAGAGTTCAATATTGGTTTCATCAGACCAGTGAATCTTGTTTCTCATGGTCAGAATCTTTAGGTACCAAGGCCCTTCTCCCCCAATTGCTCAGTTTGGCTCTAGAAAGAGTCTTTGTGGTTCCAAACTTCTTCCATTTAAGAATGATGGAGGCCACTGTGTTCTTGGGGACCTTCAATGCTGCAGACATTTTTCGGTACCCTTCCCCAGATCTGTGCCTTGACACAATCCTGTCTCGGCGCTCCTTTGACCTCATTGCTTGGTTTTTGCTCTGACATGCACTGTCAACTGTGGGACCTTATATAGACAGGTGTGTGCGCCTTTCCAAATTATGTCCAATCAATTGAATTTACCACAGGTGGACTCCAATCAAGTTGTAGAAACATCTCAAGGATGATCAATGGAAACAGGATGCACCTGAGCTCAATTTCAAGTCTCATAGCAAAGGGTCTGAATACTTATGTAAGTAAGATATTTACGTTTTTAATACAATTGCAAAAAATTCTAAAAACCTGTTTTTGCTTTGTCATTATGGGGTATTGTGTGTAGACTGTTGGGGATTTTTTTTAAATCAATTTTAGAATAAGGCTGATACGTAACAAAATGTGGAAAAAGTAAAGGGGTCTGAATACTTTCCAAATGCACTGTATGTCCAAAGACACTGTTTTAACATATTAAATATAATAGTTTAATGTACACTTCAACTAATATAAATTTTGGGGGATTTATGGACAACATAGAGCAACATATGTTTATTCAAATAAGTTAGGTTTTTATAAAGTAAAATTGTATAAAATGACCAGAGAATTTAATCCGAACGCATTTCAGTAATGAGAATTTGGGGTGAAAATGTTTAAAATTCAGGCTTTTTAAAAATGTATTTAAAATAAGACACTGTGCCATAAACTAGACATCTTAATCTTCTGAATGATACAGTAGTTGATTGTTGCGGAAGCATCATGGTTTTCTAACTCAACTTGCTATTGCCATGGTTAAAACTGCTTTCATGAGACTCACAGATCATGTATCACAAGTTTGGAAACCACATTACACTACAGTATCGTACAGTACAGTAAAGAAAATAAGATTAGAGTGTAGGTCAGTACAGTAGAGTAGCGTACAGTAAAGAAAAGTACAGTAAAGTATAGATCAGTAGTAGTACTGTACAGTAAAGTATAGTTTAGTACAGTTCAGTAGATTATACTAGAGTAGAGTACAGTATAATGTACTGTATTATACATTTACATTTGAGTCATTTAGCAGACGCTCTTATCCAGAGCGACTTACATGAGCAATTAGGGTTAAGTGCCTCCTTGTTCAAGGGCAAATGGATAGATTTGTCACCTAGTCGGCTCAGGGATTCGACCCAGCGACCTTTCAGTTACTGGCCCAATCGCTAGGCTACCTGGCACTCATATTGTACTGTACTGTACTGTACTGTGTGTGCTGCTCTGTACTGTTCTCTACTGTGATGTCCAAACTTGTGAAACATACTCTAGATGTCTATGATTGGTTCAGATTTGTTCCGGTCCAGAAACAAAGTTGACATCTTTGAATCTTCATTCAGAGTAGATATTTAACACAGATTTTGGTCAACTTGGTCACATACAAATCTGAGGGAGATTTTACAGTCATTCTTTTATGAAACTTTACATCTGCACTGTTCTTCAAATAAATATGATTTTGTAAACATATTTGTGGAAATTGCTTAAAGTAGTCATTGTGCATAGAGTTGTATGGTTTATTTAACTTTGCAATCAATGTTTTTTGTTTGGCTTTACGGTGCCTTCAGAAAGTATTCACACCCCTTGACGTTTTCCACATTTTGTTGTGTTACAAAGTCATGCCAAAGTGAAGAACATTTTGTATATGTTTTTTTAATTAATGGAAAATAAAACACTAATATCTTGATGACATAAGTATTCAACCCCCTGAATCAATACATGTTAGAATCACCTTTGCCAGCGATTACAGCTGTGAGTCTTTTGGGGTAAGTCTCTAAGAGCCATGCACACCTGGATTGTACAATATTATTCTTAATTATTCATTATTCTTTTTTAAATTATTCAAGCTCTGTCAAGTTGGATGTTGATCATTGCTAGATAACCATTTTCAAGTCTTGCCATAGATTTTCAAGCTGATTTAAGTCAAAACTGTCCCTCTGGGGGGGATCACGTGACCCTTGAACGAGATGGTCGCATGAACTAAGAGCTCCGCACAAGTAGTTTCCAATTCCTAATCTTGCCTCCACTCCAAGTTCAAACTCATTTAGCATTAGTAAGAAAAAGTCATGGCGGCTACAAAAGGCGACACTACAGGTGAGAGAACCCGCTCCCCCCCGAGGCACAACGAATGCCAACCTCGCACTCTGTCGAAGACATCCTTTCTGAGTTGAAATCCCAACGTACAGAACTAAACACCAAATTAGATGCCATTAACTCTCAGCTCAGTGCGATAGGGGGCAAGGTGACAATCCTGGAAAACGCTTTGCCTGACATCAACAACAAGATAACCATAAATGCGGGGCGCCTGGACGAGGCAGAGGGGTGAATCCTATCCATGGAAAACTTATTGACAGACACCATGGAAACAATAGCATATGCTAAAAAGAAAATTGAGCATCTGGAAGAGAAAACAGAGGACCTGGAAAACAGGGGGCGAAGGAATAATTGTGTCCTATTCAATCTGGGCGAAAAAGAAGAGGGAAACATGCCACTGATCCGCTACCTGCAAGACAAACTTCCCGAGTGGCTCCACCTGTCCACCGACAGGCCCATAGAACTCGAGAGAGAGCTCACCGAGCACTGAGGCCCCCACCAGCAGCCAGACAACCACCGCGCCCAATCACCATACGTTTCTTGAGATTCACCGGCAAGGAACGAGTCCTACAGGCGGCGAAAAACAACACCATCACAGTGGGAAACGCCAAACTCGCTTTACACCAGGACCTGTCAGCTGGAATACGCCGAAAGCGCCGAGAGTTTGACAAAGTGAAGAAATACTCAATTGACCGAGGCATCTTCAGGGGATTCAAATACCCAAACGAGCTCAGGATTCTTCACCAAGGAGCCTTGCGACACTTCAAAACTCCCGAAGAGGCAAAACGATTTTTTGAAAGACAATCCTGGTCAATGAGAAACAGACCAATGACTAAATGTGATTAATGCTATTACTAAAGGAGGTAAGACAACATATAGCCGATATCCAAAGACCCACCAGCCCCGCTAAATATCATTATAGCCGTCTAATCTATATTTATGTTCCTTTAGCTGAGAGGGATAGGCTCTATAGCCTAACCTAGGCCTACTAACGTTTCAGCCTACTTTTATTTCACTGGTTTTTTGTTGCTATTATTACTTGGGGTTCCCTATGTCCCTTGGGGGAGGTATATGTAGGCTGGGCTATTGATTTTATTTTCTCCCTCTGTTAATGTGGTCTGGACAGGGGCTACGTTGTCATTTACTCAATGCGGGGTGGAGAGGATGAGGCATTTTTTGGTGGAGAGAGGGAGACGTTGTGCGTTGCTAACTGTTCCCGGTTTTTGTTTTATTCGGAACACAGAATTGAGACTGAGCGGGGGGGTAATAGATCCAACGGGATGTGTCGAGTTGTTTGGGAACTCGGCTGGGGTGTTCAGAGATTATTATTTTATGTACACCATTTATTTTCCTTTTATGTGAACGCAGCTGTAACTACTATCCACTTTTACCCAGCGATGACTTGCACTAAAGTTCGATTACTGCTCGATGACGATGACTAGTACCTTAAATCTATTGACATGGAACTGCCATGGTCTAGGGCATGCAATAAAACGGAAAAAGATACTATGTGCTCTAAAAAAGGAAAAAGCAGACATCACGCTATTACAAGAGACACACCTCTGTGATTCTGAACATGCCAAACACCGCAGAGCTTGGGTGGGACAGGTGTATTTCTCATCTTTCAAATCAAACAGTAGAGGCACAGCCATACTCATCCATAAAAATGTTCCATTCATAATTGACAAAAACATATCTGATCCGGAGGGGAGATTTATTTTGATAACTGGGTCACTATATGGTCAACCAATTACTATATTAAACATATACGCCCCTAACACAGATACTCCTGCCTTCATGTCAAAAATTATAACCCTGTTCAATGAGCATTGTGTCTCCTTTGGCGTGGTGGCCGGAGATTTTAATTGTACCCTTAACCCAACCCTAGACAAATCATCTCAAGATGTTGAACTCTCTTACTAAAGAGATGGGACTGATAGATATCTGGAGAGAGACTAATAGCTCATCTATGGACTATACATACTACTCTAATGTCCATAACACCCGCTCCCGTATAGATTCAATTTTTATCCCAAAGAGTTTCATAAATTCAGCCACGTGTACAATCGGACCCATAGCACTCTCAGATCACGCCTTTGTCCACCTCCGCTTTGACCTCTGCAAAAACATCCCGAGGTCAAAGAGCTGGAAATTCAACACCTCCATGCTATCAAACGAAGCGTTCCATACATTGGTAACTACATGGATAGACAACTACACACAAGACAACAAAGATTCTCCTGTTTCTCAGGCCACAATGTGGGACGCTGCTAAAGCCACACTAGGTCATCTAATCGCATATGCTTCCTCTAAGAAAAAAGCAATGGAAGCACACAGGCTAGATCTTGAGAGGGAGCTGGAATGCTGTGAAATAATACATAAACAATCCCCAGACAGCACCTCCTGGAGTCATCTTAAAGCAGCCAAAGCCAAACTGAATTTGGACTACACTCGGGAGGTGTTCTTTACTAAAAAGAAATACCATGAGTATAGCAATAGGCCCAGTAGATTGCTTGCTTACCAATTAAAAAAGGAGCAGTCAGAGCGTACAATCATGGCTATCCGAACAGCAGAGGACGAGGTCACATACGACCCAAAAAAGATAAATTTAACTTTTCATGATTTTTACTGCAAACTATACACCTCTGAGAGAAAACACACGGAGGCAGAACTCCACACTTTCCTAGAGGTAATCTCGCTACCTAAACTATCAGAGACCGACCAAGAAGATCTCAACTCCCCTTTCACTCCTGAGGAGATCCTGGAGGCAATCACCTCCATGCCACCTAATAAGTCCCCAGGCCCAGATGGATTCCCCAGAGAGTTCTACAAAGCTTTTTGGCCCCAGCTCCGTCCTATCTTCATGCCAATGCTGGAGGATTTTTGCAAAAACTGAGTTCTCCCAGACTTAATGCACACAGCCCGCATTACAGTGTTGCTAAAAAAGGACAAGGACCCCCTATCCTGCTCGTCCTTCCGGCCCGTAAGCTTGTTGGATTTTGACTATAAAATAATTACCAAATTTGCCCGCCAAAAGACTAAACACTCTTCTTCCCAAAATAATAAAAGCGGACCAAACTGGATTTATTAGAGACAGATACTCTTCTGATAACATTCGCCGTCTTTTTGATATTATTGATCAAGTAAACGCACAGAAGACCCCTGTCCTGCTGGCTTCACTGGATGCTGAGAAGGCGTTTGACAGGATGGAGTGGAGCTTTCTGTTTTCAGTCTTAGAAAAATTCAATATGGGCCCAAATTTTATTAAATGGATCAAATCACTATACTCTCATCCAAATGCCATGGTGACTACTAATGGACTGAACTCTGACAGATTCCCTCTGGAACGGGGCACAAGACAAGGGTGCTCGCTGTCCCCGCTGCTCTACTTGTTGGGGGCGGAGCCTCTGGCAGAACTGATAAGGAGCAATCCAAGTATTATGGGTGTTTCTGCAGGCGGCCTGCAGCACAAGATTTCTCTTTACGCGGATGATGTCTTGCTCTACATATCCAACCCTGAGAAATCCCTCCCTCTCATTTTAGACACAATTGCTCAGTATGGCAAGTTTTCAGGTTATAAGATCCATTTGAACAAATCCACTGTTTGCCCTCTCAATATTACACTCACCAGCTCTATAAAGACACTATGTCCTTTCCAATGGAAAACACAGTGGTTTCAATACCTCGGGATCTTCATAACACCAGATCTGAATGGCCTTTTTAAGGAAAATTATCTTCCACTCCTGGATCGAATCAAGAACGATCTCCAAACCTGGATCTCCCTCCCAATTAGCTTAGTAGGAAGAATTAATGTCATCCGTATGAATGTCCTCCCTAGACTGAACTACTTATTTCAGATGCTCCCATGCTATCTCCCAGTTTCCTTCTTCAAAACAACTAACCAAAGCATCACCAAATTTATATGGGGCAATAAAAAACCTATGATAAAGTTTTCCACTCTATCGAAACCTGAATCTAAGGGTGGTCATGCCCTTCCCTCACTTCAATTGTACTACTGGTCTGCCCAAATCCACAACATGCTAACATGGATCACAAACAGACAAGAGAAGCCCAATCCTGTGGTTCATTGCCCTTAAGCTCAATTATATTCATTAATAACTTTAGTGAAGTGGGCAACATAGCCAAATCCTTTGTGATTTACAGCACCCTACTAGCGTGGAGGGACTGTAAGAAATACCTGGGCATTTCCTCCCAAATATGTTCTCACTCGCCTATAGTAGGCAACCCAGACTTGCCAAAAGCCCTGAGGGATGCCAACTTTAATCTTTGGCATACTCTAGGAATCAGGACCTTTTCAGACCTATTTCATCAGAAAACCACTGCACTGAAATCCTTTCAAGAGCTCTGCAGTGAATTCGATGTGCCAAGATCCAATTTTTAAAAATATCTTAAAATTAGACATGTAATTTCCTCATTTACCTCCAAGAGGAGGTTTAGAACTCAGTTGAATGAAGTTGAAACCCTTCTTGTCACAGCACAATCCATTAAAGGCAAAATATCTTACATCTATAGACTCCTTTCTGAGAAAGGAGGCTCCTCCTTTACTCCTTTGAAAATAATCTGGGAAAAGGACCTTGGTCTGACTATCAGTGATGAGTTATGGGCGGAGGTTTGCAACAGGGTATACTGCTCCTCTGCCAATGTAAAAAATGAAAGAATCTAATTACACATTTTTGTACAAATTTGATTATACTCCTTTGCGACTCCATAGAATGAAAACAGATATGTCTCCTAACTGTAAAAGATGTACCTCTGAAAGTGGGACCTATATGCATGTATTTTGGAGCTGTAGAGAGATTGCCAGATTCTGGCAATCTATACATACTGCTGCACAGAAAATACTAGAGGTACAGTTTGATATGACCCCGTGTATCTACCTTCTTAATGCCCAGCAGGACTTTGTTCTTGATCCTGACAGAGAAAATTTGCTCATGACTATTACATACTTTGCTAAGAAATGTATTCTTCTATTGTGGGCCTCTAATACCCCTCCTACATTTAAAATGTGGATTGACCAGATTGTTGACTTTCTCCCTCTTGAAAAGCTCACGTATGATCTCCACAAGAGACAGCCCAAGTTTGCTAGAGTCTGATCTCCACTACTCAACTATATTTCAAACTGGACAGAGTGAACAGGGTGACTAGGGAAATGCGCAGATACATGTTGTGTAAGGTACTGTAAAACCTAAAAATGAATTATTGGCCCGTTGGCTCAGCGAAGGCTAGAAATAGCTGATAAGAACCTTGATAGTGCTGCTGCAAGTGTTATATATGTTTTTTTTGTGTTTTTATTTTAATTTAGTTTTTGAGTATGTGTGCGTATGTATGTATGTATGTATGTATGTATGTATGTATGTATGTATGTATGTATGTATGTATGTATATATGTATGTATGTATGTGTATATATGTATATATATATACGGTATATATATATGCACCAAGGAAAATAAATAGATTAAGAAAGTGTTTTTATTTGACTTTCTTTCATTTTAATTGTATTTTTATTTTTTCAAATGTTCTATTATATTTTTAGACTTTTTATTTTTTTAAGCCTGCCACATCTGTGAATGTGGAATATGTTTTGTTGGTTGATTGAAAAACAAGAAAACTTAATAAAACTTTAAATTGAAAATGTTAGATTTTCCTCTAGGATTTTGCCTGTGCTTAGCTCTATTACGTTTATTTTTATCCTAAAACTCTCGTGTCCTTGCCGATAACAAGCTTACCCATAACATGATGCAGCCACCACCATACTTGAACATATGAAGAGTGGTACTCAGTAATGTGTTGGATTTGCCCCAAACATAACGTTTTGTATTCAGACAAATAATGTATTTCTTTGCCAGATGTTTTACAGTATTAATTTAGTGCCTAATAGCAAACAGGATACATGTTTTGGAATATTTTACTTCCTTATTTCACTTTAATCTCCTATCAAAGTCATTAAACTCTGTAACTTGGCCTCATGGTAAACTTCCTGAGCGGTTTCCTTCCTCTCCGGCAACTGAGTTAGGAAGGACTAGGGTTGCAAAGGGTCGGAAACCTTTTTTGTGGGATACACACAAGGCAATTCTAGGTCTTGTGGCATATTTTGGCTAAACTGTCCCCAAATTCAATGGAATTGCAACCCTCTGCATTACAGTGCATTCTTCCATCACATGTACAGCTGATTCTCAAGATCTTGCACACTAATGAGATGCTATTGAGCCCACACTACTACACTGTCTGAGCCAAGGACTACATGCTTTCTGGTAAGTTTTGATTACAATACTAGTTGGGGTCAATATATGTATTTTATATGACATACATTATTGTTTTGTTAACTAGTAAATAGTAGCCTACAGCAAAGTGTGTTTAAATCTAACTTGTTAACAATTTCGGCTAGTTCGTTTTTGCTACCATGGGGGTTTTAGCTTGCTTGAGCCTGCTAACTGAGGAGTGTTAATTCCATACATGTTTAATTTTAAAACATTTATCTTACAAAGGATTTGTTTAATCTAACTGCTCAAATGTTTATCTGTGCATGGAATTGTATTTGTTTTTTTTACTATGTTTTTCTAATCTTTGCAGGAAAATGTCACGGGCACTATCTGATGTGTGGAGACCTTTTACTGCAGCTAATGTAGAAGGAAAATGTCACGTTCTGACCTTTATTTCCTTTGTTTTGTCTTTATTTAGTATGGTAAGGGCGTGAGTTGGGGTGGGCAGTCTATGTTTGTTTTTCTATGTTGGTTTTTGTGTTTAGCCTAGTATGGTTCTCAATCAGAGGCAGGTGTCGTTAGTTGTCTCTGATTGAGAATCATACTTGGGTAGCCTGGGTTTCACTGTTGGTTTGTGGGTGTTTGTTTCCGTGTGAGTGTTTGTCGCCACGCGGTACTGTTTCGGTTTTCGTTTTCATCACATCGTTTATTGTTTTGTATTTCAGTGTTCAGTTCGTTTTTAATAAATCGTCATGAACACTTACCACGCTGCATCTTGGTCGGATCCTTACTCCTCTTCAGACGAAGAGGAAATCTACCGTTACAGGAAAGCTGTGTACATTTGCAAATACTGTGCCAAATCCTATGTGAAGAATGCAACAAAGATGCAGAATCATCTGGCCAAGTGCATAAAGTTCTCTCAGCGCTCACAACAAGCAACCTCTGACAAAAGTCCCTCTACTTCTATTCGAGGTGAAAATGATGAACCGGACACCTTATCGATAGCAACAGCTCATGGTCCTCCTGGAATCAGAAGTTTTTTTGACTCAATGGAGGAACGTAGTCAGAGAAATGCTGATGAATGCCTTGCTTGTGCGTGCTGTGTATGCAACTGGTTTACCTCTGATGCTCACAGGCAATGTGTATTGGAAGAGATTTCTGAATGTTTTTCGCCCAGCATACACCCCTCCAACCAGACATGATTTATCTACTCATTTGCTGGATGCAGAGTTCAACAGAGTTAAAGTGATAATAATTAACTACATCTCCACCCCTCAACCAGTATTCTACAAGAGCAGACAAGGGAAAACAGACACACCGGTCTCTACATAACAGATGACCTGAGGGTTGTCACCAATGACATTGGACCACAGAAGTCCTACCCTCACATCACACCCATTGGCTGTGCTCCTCATGCAAACTACCTGTCCTCCAGGACACCTACAGCACCCGATGTCACAGGAAGGCCAAAAAGATCATCAAGGACAAAAACCACCCGAGCCACTGCCTGTTCACCCCGCTATCATCCAGAAGGCGAGGTCAGTACAAGTGCATCAAAGCTGGGACCGAGAGACTGAAAAACAGCTTCTATCTCAAGGCCATCAGACTGCTAAACTGCCATCAGTAACATTGAGTGGCTGCTGCCAACATACTGACTCAAATCTCTGGCCACTTTAATGTAATAAATGGATTAAATAAAGGTAACACTAGTCACTTTAAATAACGCACTTTAATAATGTCTACATATTCTACATTATTAATCTCATATGTATATACTGTATTCTATACCATCTACTGCATTTTGCCTACGCTGCACGGCCATCGCTCATCCATATATTTATATGTACATATTCTTATTCATCCCTTTACATTTGTGTGTATATTACTGCATTGTCGGAACTAGAAGAACAAGCATTTCGCTACACTCGCATTAACATCTACTAACCATGTGTATGTGACCAATAACATTTGATTTGATGTTCAGACTCTGCTTGCAGATGAAAGAGAAGAAATCTGTACTGCCCTGCCCACTTCACTGTCGCTCCAAGCAGAGGAAACTGCAGTTCTGAAATACATCAAAAAGCGTGAAGACTTCTGCCTGAAGCCCATATATGCCGCAGCGTACATGTTGGACACCAAGTATGCTGGCAAGATTATCCTGTCTGGTGCAGAAATCAACAAGGCCTATCGTGTCATCACTACCATATCTCACCACCTTGGCCTGGATGAGAGCAAGGTTCTTGGCAGTCTGGAAAAGTACACTTCCAAGCAAGGGCTTTGGAATGGAGATGCAATATGGCAGTCATGCCAACATATCTCATCAGCCACCTGGTGGAAGGGACTTTGTGGATCTGAGGCTCTTTCCCCTGTTGCCTCCATCATCCTCCAAATCCCACCAACATCAGCTGCCTCAGAGCGCAATTGGTCCTTGTTTGGGAGCACACACACCAAAGCACGCAACAGGCTGACCAATACAAGTGTTGAAAAATTGGTGGCCATTCGGGCAAATTTGAGGCTTTTTGAGCCTGACAACGAGCCATCCTCAACAAGGTTGGAAATTGACAGTGAAGATGAGGCCTCAGAGTCTGATGTTCAAGAGGTTGACATTGAGGAGGTCCAGGGAGAAGACATGGTTGTCTTCCTCTCAGGCTTCCAAAGCTTTAGTTTCTAGACTGTCATTTTACAGATGTACGTTGAAAACGTTTTTGGGAGATGCGATGGATCATTGGGGATCATTCAATATTCCCTTTCTTTTGTAGTTCAGAGAAATCATCCCATGTGAAAAGTCATCTCATTTTAATTAAAGTTAAATTTGTAACTAAATCGTTTTTAGACATTTCTATTGGAAGGATTTAATCATTTGCAATTATGTCTACTTATGATAAGGTAAAAGGTTTATGTTTCTGTCTTCATATGATATGGTAAATATATCCAATGCAAAAAACATCTACATTTAAGTTGTATTAATATTCATTTGCATATATTTCCGTTTACCCATCTACCAATAGGTGCCCTTCTTTGTAAGGCATTGGAAAACCTCCCTGACCTTTGTGGTAGAATCTGTGCTTGAAACTCACGGCTGGACAGCAGGACCTTACAGATAACTGTGTGGGGTACAGAGCTGGAGAAGTCATTCAATAATCATCCTTGCAACTTAAAAATTGACTTGATAAGCTACATTATTTCCCCTCCTGAACGTATTTAGGCTAGCCATAACAAAGGGCTTGAATATTTATTCACTCCAGACATCTAAGCTTTTCATGTTTTAATGACTTTCTACACATTTCTAGAAAAAAAAATCCAATGTGACAGTACAGGGTATTGTGTGTCGGTCAGTGACACAAAAGCTCAAATGACTCTATTTTCAATTCAGGCTGTAACACAACAAAATGTGGAAAAAAATGGGTGTGAGTACTTTCTGAAGGCACTATATTTTAAAAAGCTTTCTTTCTGACAATTCGAATTGAAATCAATCACAGTAAGGTACTTCACTGTCACCCAGAAATTATTTGTTATTGAATCAGTCTCAGCATCATTCTGTTACTTGCCTTTCTACAATGGCTATTTGGGGACATTAGTGCCATCTGGTGTTGCGAAACAAATCTCAGTAACTCAGAGCTTCAAACGTTTCAACAAGAAAATCAATGTGGAAAACTGATTGGATTTGTAAAAAGTCATCGACATAAATGAATTTACGATTTTTTTTGTATTTTTTTCCACCCAACTTTAAACCTAAATCTGATGACAAAAGTTACGTTTTGGGGATTTCACATTGAATTCATGTAACTTGACAACTCAATCAAATGTAAATCAAAATGAGATGTTGAACTGACGTCTTTGCCCAGTGAATGTAAAATGTAGCTATACTGAGACCTGTGTTCTCACTGTTATCACAGTCCTGTCAAAACACATGGCTGAAATGCACCAGCTAAAATAGCACTTATAGATGGATCTGAGGTATGTCTTAATTACATCCAAATGTGGGGCAGAACTGATACAGTAGTGCACAGAGAAAGATCTGAACATAAAAAAATATTAGCTTGATACGGTCATCATGAACGAATTGGAGGGGCTTGGCCTTCCAAATCTGAGTTCTTCATTGCAGCTGACCATGTCTGTTGTGTTGGCATTAGTTGGCACTGGTGGAGTGGTTACCAGTTACCACTATCTACCACATGGTGGCAGTAGACACAACAGAGAATGGTCATAAACCAACGAGCAGGTAACACATAAATGTGGTCGACTTTGGTTTGAATGATGACTCTAGAAACCGTTTCTGAGTCAGTGTTACAAAGAAAAGCAGACAACGCTCACAGGTGAAAGGAGATTTGATGACTTAGACTTGTAATTAATACAGAGGGAAATCTGATAGAGAGATAGAGGGGGGGATAGTGCAGGAGGGAGAGAGAGAGATAGATGTGCTTTCTCCTTTGCCACAGAGCACATTGGTTAATAAACCATAAACATAAACACCACACATGTATTCAAATGGTTCAGCTAAAACCGCCTCTAGTACAGCAAATAAACAAGGTAGCAAGTGCAGGGTCCCTAAAAAACCCACCTCCTTCTACGGCCACCCCCTGACCCCATTACACGGTCTCTTCAATGAGACGGCGAGAGCTTTCCAAAATACTTTTCTTGAATGCATTACACATACACACACATACACGGCGAAGCCCCTTTTGAGACGCAGTAGAGGGAGGTCAGGGGTCTCTCTGTAAAAGGAAGTATTGTACCCCTATCCATTAGATGAAGAACTACAAAAAAAAAGAAGAAAGGGCCCAGCAGAAGGGTCCTCAAGCACAACATTACATCAGCCTCATTCTCTCCGTTCAATTCAATCCCGCTTTTTCTCTCTCTCTCTCTCTCTCTCTACACAGGCAGACAGGTTTTCTTCTCCCCACAACGGGGCAAAGGAGAAGGGGGGGGGTAGAGGAGGAGGGTAGACCCAATTAAAATACTCCGGTGATGTTTTAGCACCGATACGGTTGGCTGGGCGAGCAAGAGAAAGAGAGAGGGAGTGAGTTAGAGAGCAAGTAAGAGTGAGTGAGTAAGAGAAAGAGAGAGAGAGAGAGAGAGGTGAGAGGGAGATGCAGGGTAGCCTTGGAAACCTAAATAAAGGGGTAAAGGGGTCAATGGGGTTTGGTGGTGTACAGTCAATCACCACCTTCCGGAGACACCTGAAACCCCACCTCTTTAAGGAATACCTAGGATAGGATAAAGTAATCCTTCTCACCCCCCCCCCTTAAAAGATTTAGATGCACTATTGTAAAGTGGCTGTTCCACTGGATGTCATAAGGTGAATGCACCAATTTGTAAGTCGCTCTGGATAAGAGCGTCTGCTAAATGACTTAAATGTAAATGAAATGTAAATGTACAGTGCGGTTGGGCATCGTCTCAGTCCAGCAGTCTTCAGAGAGACTGTCTTTTGACGAGAGAGTAATGGGTGGAGTGATGGGGAAGGATGGATACAGAGGGGAGGGGTAAACGATGCAGGGATTTAAATGGTGACTAACCAAAGGGAATATGTCTAAGATACCGAAAAAAAACCTTGCGGTACAGATATCAGAGTGATGGCTGTGGGTTAAATGACCCCGTGGTGGAGGTGGTGGGAGGGGATCGACCTAATGAGACCATTAGCGGCCTCCCACAGCCTCTGGGTGATGGAGCGAAGGGGAAGAGAGACACGGACTATCACACGCAGACGCGCACACACACACACACACACACACACACACAGACACACACACAGGGATAATAAAGCTTTACTGCACCTCAGACACACACCAGTGCAAGCCATAGGATAAGGAGCAATCTAAATCATGTTTAATGGCATCACTTCGCTGCCCTCTTCTCCTTCCTTCTGTCTCTCTCTACCTCCTATCCCTCCTCTGAACACCTCCTTTCTCCCATCTCTACTATCTCCCTCTTCCTCTCTCCCATCACCTCTCCTACTTTTTCCTCTCTCCGTCTCCTCTCCACCCCAGCCTTTTATTGCATCTCTCCTCCTCTCTTATCTAAAATTATCAGCTGACACACATGAATGCACACACCGACACACGCGCACGCACGCACCGACACACACACACACACACACACACACACACACACACACACACACACACACACACACCACACAGCCCAGTGAAGTTAGATTAACATGATCAGAGTGCAGATTTTACCCACACTGCTTCAAAGCCTGCTGGCTGACATTGATCTTTGGCTCTGGGTGCTATTATCTCCACATGCCTTGAGAGCCTACACAGAATGGGAATGAGTCTGAGCTAATGCTATCAAGATCAAGCTAATATGGGGATATCGATGGTTGAAAGCCTTGGCTTGATGAAAAGTAATGTTGAAAGACAGAGATTTATCAAGTCTGTGATTGAGATATATTGAGTTAATGTGGTTGCTTGATTGAACCTGAATCTCCCCACTACTTAGAATGTAAGAGATAGCAAAGCAAAGTCAATCTGGCAACCCTGTATTTATAGAGGGTGAGATTAGGCCTAGGGTTGCCAGGTTTGAATTTTGCTGTTAGCGAGCAGCAGACTGTAAATAAATCAGATGCAGTAAATAATAATTTGTCAGTTCTTGTTGTCAGGTGTTCCCAGAGACATTTCCTCCCCCTCCATCTGGCTCCTGTTTCAGTCTGCAACCAGATATCCAGTTCTGTGCGAGTGGTGCACACACAAACACACACTGCTCATCGTTCTTTGTCTGTGAGGCTTTGGGGCATTCTCGTTTTCCTGGGTTTAGGGTTTCAGGACTCCTGTACCAGCATCCTCCTCCCTCATCCCTCTGCTCTTCCTCTCTCCTCACCTCTCCTCTCTCTCTCTCTCCATCTATGTAATTTCTTCTCCCCTTCTCTTTCCCTCTGGTCTTTTGTCTCACCGGTGTCCTTCCACCACTGCCTCTTCTCTCTGTTCCTTTCTCTCTCATCTCTCCATCCCTGTCCTTGTCTTGTCAGGATTGGTCTTAAGCCTTCATTCATTATTTAGCAACAGTAGAGGAGAGACACAAGGTCTTACCGACAATAGACGCTCCTCAGGGATAGAGACCACTGTAGAGGACATGCGACACACACACACACACACACACACCGACTGAGGTACTCAGACAGAGCTATGCAAAAAGACACACACACTGTTTATTGCCCTAGCTGTGGAGGGGCTGCAACGTCTAAGGTTCCACACTTGTTCCGTAAAACATAATCCAGCGTCCTGCTCCAGGCTATGTCATAGTCTCAGCTTCCTCTCTCATATCGCTCTCCTCCCCTCTTTTATTCTCCCTCTCCCGCCATCTCTGAACCACCTGCTCTTCCTACTGCTCTCTCTCTCTCTCTTGCTCTCTCTAACTCGCTCTCCTCTCTTTTCCCTCTCTCATTCTCTCTCTCCTTCCAGCGTATGTGCCAGGGAGGGATTTTCCTAAATCATCATACCATTCCAAACAGGATTACACAAGAATATTCCCACTGCCACCCTCCTTACATCCCCCTCTGGGAATTACAACCAACGCCAGATCCAGGCCGGGAATAAAGCCAGTTAGCGACCAAAACCTTAATATCATTCATCAATGATTGGCTGCTCTTTTTCACTGAAATGAGCCTGGAATTCCTTTATCCTTGCCATCTTGGAGAACCAAAGGGAACGTCATTCTTTCCACCTCCGATTTGGTCATTTATCTAAAAGCCAGGCGACAGTGCAGCTATTCTCTCCTGATCCTCCTCAATGCTCCGTCGATTCATCTTGATACAATTGTATTTTTCCAGATGACAGGGCAGACCCTCACCCCCTCCCCTTCTCTCCCCTGTCCCGTCTCAGGCCGGCTGACAGCGAGCCAACGTTAATACAGGCCGATAGCTCTCGCCACCACCCCCCTCTCTCTCCCCCCTCTCGCCCCCCTCTCGCCCTTAACGACATGCGTAGCTAATAAATGGGGCTCCTATACAACCACCCCACTGACTCCTGATACTGTGTATAACCCTGCCCCGAGAGAGGGAGAGGGAGGAAGGGAGGGAGGGATTGGAGAGGAGGGGACACGAGGAGAAGGTGAAAATGCAGGGTATCTGTATATAGATGGAAAGAGAGTTCCAAGGTAGAGAAAGAGAGCGAATTGCTAAAGAATTAGAGAGACAGAGAGCGCGAGAAACAGGTAAAGAGACAGAAAGAGCGAAAGTTGTTGACAACGGAGTCACACGAGATGGCCGACCTGGTTTGCTCTGCCCCTCTCAACCTCACCACTGGGGGGTTGGCAGGGGGGTCGGGGTGGTGGGTAATGAAGTGGACATAATGGGGATAGATGCGGTCATTATAGGGACGTGGAGGACACCTGTGCTCGGGACTGGTCTGAGGTAATGAACTGTGGCGTACTGAACAGCGGAGAGGTGCGGGGCAGTATCTTCATACGGTGCATACTCTGTGAAGGTAAAGGTTGTTCAAAACGGGGGACATCCAGTGGGAGACTCCTGAGTCTGACACACACCCGTTGATCCTGAGCCGTCGTCACCATCCTCACTGTGTTCTTTAGGAGCAGCTCTGAGACACAGTGTGTGTCACACTCCCACACACACTTGTCATCTCTCAGCCAGACCTTAGGAGGCCACTGACCTCCAGTGGAACACTCACATCACTGGAATGTTTTACCAGCATCAGAACATCCGTGTTAACATGAGGTGCAGCACTGTCCCCTTGGCCTGCAGTACACATACGACCGAGGACTCCTTGAGGGAGACTGATGACAGAGGGGAGAGAGAGGGCGAGATGGAAGAAAACAGATGATGGCGTCCCAAAAAAGGTACAGTTGCCACGACCACAAATACAAATTCCATCTACACACTGTTGCCCTAGAGCACACACACAAAAACTACACCTACCTCGGGCCTAAACGTCAGGACCACAAGTCATTTCCACGAAGCTGTGAATGATTTGTGAGACAAGGTAAGGCCTTTATACGTCCTTAAAAGGAACATCAAATTTGACATCCCAATTAGGATCTGGCAACAAAAGAAATACTTGAATCAGTTTCAGAACCCATTGCCCTCTACGGTTGTGAGGTCTGGGGTCTGTCTGCTCAACAACCAAGAATTAACTAAATGGGACAAACACCAAATTGAGAGTGCATGCTGAATTCTGAAAAAGCATCCTCCATGTACAACGTAAAACACCAAATAATGCCAGAAGAGTAGTATAAGGACGATAGCCGCTAATTATCAAAAATCCAGAAAAGAGTAGTTCAATTCTACAACCACTTAAAAAGAAGCGATTCCCAAACCTTCCATAACAAAGCCATCTAGAGAAGTGTCTCCTTAGCAAGCTGGTCCTGGGGCTCTGTTCACAAACACAAACTGACCCTACAGAGCCCCAGGACAGCAACACAATTAGAAAAAGAGAATTACTTGTAGGACTGTTTTGGTTGACCGAGAGTCATCTGTTAGTCGAATAAAATGAACTATATGCAGGCTACTTTGCCTGATGCATTTTGTTTTATAAATTATTTTAGGCAAGTCAGTTTAGAACAAATTCTTATTTGCAATGATGGCCTACCACAAAAGGCCCCCTGCGGGGACGGGGGCTGGGATACAAAAATAAATATATGTATATATATATAAAAACGCACATCACGACAAGAGAGACAAGACAACACTACATAAAGAGAGACCTAAGACAACAACATAGCAAACACATGACAACACAACATGGTAGCAGCACAAAACATGGTTACAAACATTATTGGGCACAGACAACAACACAAAGGGCAAGAAGGTAGAGACAACAATACATTACACAAAGCAGCCACAACTGTCAGTAAGAGTGTCCATGATTGAGTCTTTGAATGAAGAGATGGAGATAAAACTGTCCAGTTTGAGTGTTTGTTGCAGCTCGTTCCAGTCGCTAGCTGCAGCGAACTGAAAGGAGGAGCGACCCAGGGATGTGTGTGCTTTGGGGACCTTTAACAGAATGTGACTGGCAGAACGGGTGTTGTATGTGGAGGATGAGGGCTGCAGTAGATATCTCAGATAGGGGGGAGTGAGGCCTAAGAGGGTTTTATAAATAAGCATCAACCAACCAGTGGGTCTTGCGACGAGTATACAGAGATGACCAGTTTACAGAGTATAGAGTGCAGTGATGTGTCCTATAAGGAACATTGCTGGCAAATCTGATGGCCAAATGGTAAAGAACATCTAGCTGCTTGAGAGAACCCTTACCTGCCGATCTATAAATGATGTCTTCGTAATCTAGCATGGGTAGGATGGTCATCTGAATCAGGGTTAGTTTGGCAGCTGGGGTGAAAGAGGAGTGATTACGATAGAGGAAACCAAGTCGAGATTTAACTTTAGCCTGCAGCTTTGATATCTGCTGAGAGAAGGACAGTGTAACGTCTAGCCATACTCCCAAGTACTCGTATGAGGTGATTACCTCAAGCTCTAAACCCTCAGCGGTAGTAATCACACCTGTGGGGAGAGGGGCATTCTTCTTACCAAACCACATGACCTTTGTTTTGGAGGTGTTCAGAACAAGGTTAAGGGCAGAGAAAACTTGTTGAGCACTGTAAATAAAAATGTAGGCATAAATTACTAAAGAGGGAGGCAGAGATCATTATAGCCTAACCAGAAGAAAAAACATGCCCTCCTCCTTTGCAGATTCTGCCATTATGCTCCTGAAGTTGCCGGTAATAGGCCACACCAGCGTTCCATTTGGAGTGCCAAAATATCATACCATTTCTACTGATCTACGTGCCAGTTATGATTTTCATATGCACATTTTCGTGGAACAGTATAATTCAATTTATAATAAAGTCTTCATATTTCAAAATCAATGTCATGTGGTTCATTAAAAATATATTTAAATGAAAATGATACAAATCTAAAAGTAACTTCTATTGCCATTGCCAATATGTAAAAATAGCGTACATAAAGGCAACAAATAAAAACATTGCAGCCCTCAGGTAGAAAATATCCGGATAAAAATAAACATCCTATAAATCACATTGGCTATGCATGGCCTGTCTGCAAGGAACTTGAAACATTGTATCAACTATTAACTTGTGTCTGGTCTGAAGCTGGTACTAGCAAACTTGTATAAAATATTCTGGGCCATCAGAGAGCTCCTGACCGACCGACCGGCGCAGGCAGGCAGGCAGGCAGACAGACAGACAGACAGACAGACAGACAGACAGACAGACAGACAGACAGACACAGCTGTAGGCTGTTGCAACACTATCTCATACATAATTCATGCAAACACTGTGCATTCGGAAAGTATTCAGACCCCTTCCCCTTTTCCACATTTTGTTACGTTACAGCCTTACACTAAAATGGATTAAATTGTTTTATTCCCTCATCAATCTAGACACAATACCCCATAATGGCAAAGCAAAAACAGGTCAAGATTTTTTTGCATATTTATTACAAATAAAAAACAGAAATGTACATAAGTATTACATAAGTATTCAGACCCTTTGCGATGAGAATTGAAATTGAGCTCAGGTGCCTCCTGTTTCCATTGATCATCCTTGAGCTGTTTCTACAACTTGATTGAAGTCCACCTGTGGTAAATTAAATTGATTGGACATGATGTCTATATAAGGTCCCACAGTTGACAGTGCATGTCAGAGCAAAAACCATGACATGAGGTCGAAGGAATTGTCCGTAGAGCTCCGAGACAGAATTCTGTCGAGGCACAGACCTGCTCCAGAGCGCTCAGGACCTTAGACTGGAGAGACCTGAAAATAGCTGTGTCGCTGCTCCACATCCAACCTGACAGAGCTTGAGAGGCTGTGCAGAGAAGAATGGGAGAAACTCTCCAAATACACGTGTGCCAAGCTTGTAGCTTCATACCCAAGACTTGATGCTGTAATCGCTGCCAAAGGAGCTTCAACAAAGTCCTGAGTAAAGGGTTTGAATACTTATGTAAATGTAATATTAACATTTTTATTTTTATTTATTTTAAATTTGCTCATTTAAAAAATGCAATTGTGTTGATTGAGAGATGGTGTTCCACACTGCTTTTTTTGGGTCCCACATTTATTTATATAAAAAAACGTTATGTTTTATGCCAATCCTGTTTTCTCTGAATACTTTAGGATACTGGAGCAATGTCAGATTTAATGAGGGTTGCCTGATTGGAGTATCGATGAAGGTATTTAATTGGGGAATGGGGATACATTTTTCATGATGTGAAATTAATTCATCAATAAATGTGGAGATACAGAAGACCTGCAAAAAAAATATGTTTGGTTTAAATTCCCCAGGTGCAACTGCATGGTATTTACAACTATAACGAGTCTGGACTGTGCCCCCCCTTTAGTCGCACCATTTTTTTTGTATTCACACAAAAAAGGCACGAAATCTGCTGGAATACTTTGCACAAATTGCGTGAGATTGTGTTGGCTATTTGCAAAAGGGATAATAAGTTATCAGGTAGGCCTTATGACATTTCCACCGGATCAGAGCGTTAGATGTAATCCCCTTTCATGCTGAGTGGTTATCAAAAAGGAGAGAGATGGAAAAAAAATTCAAATAGGCTACATAGAGTAACTATTGTCATTCTCAATAGATGTAAAAACAGACTTTGTTTACTTGCTTTTTGATGCAAAACAAAAATGTACTTTGAAAAGCTCCAGTGTCGGTGATTTTACAGTAAAATAATCAGAAATAGTCGCCCGGTTTAGGGAGGGCTTGGCCGGTAGGGATGTCCTTGTCTCATCGCGCACCAGCGACCCCTGTGGCGGGCTGGGCGCAGTGCGCGCTAACCAAGGTTGCCAGGTGCACGGTGTTTCCTCCTGACACATTGGTGCGGCTGGCTTCCGGGTTGGATGCGCACTGTGTTAAGAAGCAGTGCGGCTTGGTTGGGTTGTGTATCGAGGACGCATGACTTTCAACCTTCGTCTCTCCCGAGCCCGTACAGGAGTTGTAGCGATGAGACAAGACAGTAGCTACTAAAACAATTGGATACCACGAAAAAGGGGTAAAAATACATTTAAAAAATAAATTTAAAAAAGACTGTAAATATTACATGGAATGTGTTAACAGAAATGACCAAACAGAGATTCAGTATTATGGTAATTAACTTCTTCGAGATAGGGGGCGCTCTTTTAATTTTTGGATAAAAAACGTTCCCGTTTTAAACAAGATATTTTGTCACGAAAAGATGCTCGACTATGCATGTAATTGACAGTTTTGGAAAGAAAAAACTCTGACGTTTCCAAAACTGCAAAGATATTATCTGTGAGTGCCCCAGAACTAATGCTACAGGCGAAACCAAGATGAAGTTTCATACAGGAAATGCCCCAGATTCTGAAGGCGCTGTGTTCCAATGTCTCCTTATATGGCTGTGAATGCGCCAGGAATGAGCCTGCCCTTTCTGGCGTTTCCCCAAGGTGTCTGCAGCATTGTGACGTATTTGTAGGCATATCATTGGAAGATTGACCATAAGAGACTACATTTACCAGGTGTCCGCCCGGTGTCCTGCGTCGAAATTATTGCGTAATCTCCAGGTCCATGCGATGTTCCATTTCTTCAGAGAAGAAACTAAACTGCCACGAATGACTTATCATCGAATAGATATGTGAAAAACACCTTGAGGATTGATTCTAAACAACGTTTGCCATGTTTCTGTCGATATTATGGAGTTAATTTGGAAAAAAGTTCGCGTTTTAACGGTAAATATGATACTTGTGCCATCCCCGCGGCCTTCGCAATGGATTAGTCCACTCAGACAGGTGTCTCGTGTGCCATCATTTAAAAAAATATATATATATATTTGCCACTGCTCAACTAAAACAATCATGGTCCACCAACAGCCTATTGACCAAACAATCGACCAGCTCTAAATGGGGTCAGCTCTAATTACTTGACACCTTGGAAAGAACCAACCAAGAAACAAAGCAAAATGGAATGCTATTTGGCCCTAAACAGAGAGTAAACAGTGGCAGAATACCTTTGCAAAATGAAGGAAAGCTTTGACCATGTACAGCCTCAGTGAGTATATAGCCTTGCTGTTTATAGAGGCCACCGTAGGCAGACCTGGCTCTCTAGGGAAGACAGGCTATGTGCCCAATGCTCACAAAATGAGGTGGAAACTGAGCAGTACTTCCTAACCTTCTGCCAAATGTATGACCATATTAGAGACACATTTTTCCCTCAGATTATACAGACCCACAAATAATTTGATAAACTCCCATATCTATTAGGTGAAATACCACCTGTGTGCCATCACAGCAGCAATATTTGTGACCTGTTGCCACAAAAAAAGAGCAACCAGTGAAGCACCAACATCACTGTAATTACAGCCATAATATAGCATTTTAAATGTCTCTTTTGAAACTTATGTGAGTGTAATGTTAACTGTTTGTTTCACTTCTGTTGATCTATTCCACTTGCTTTGGCAACGTAAACATGTTTCCCATGCCAATAAATTCCTTTGAATTGAGAGTGGCGGGGGGTATACGAAGAGAGAGAGAGGGGGCGGGGCAGGGGAGGAAGGGGGAGTGAGAGAGAGAGAGAGAGAGCATGACAGTTATCTTTAGAGGGGCTACTCAACCTCTGTAAAACATCCAAAACATCTCCAGGCAAAACGTCAGGCAAAATGTCTGCACTACAGAGGAGTTCTGCAGAAGAATACATCTGGACTTGGATGACCTCAGCAATACATTATGGTACTGTACTTTATGTACCCCTTGCTCTCTCGGAGGAGAAAATGTGATGATGTAAGCACTCGGATTTCACCTGCAAGCCTCTTCTATAAGAGTGGCAGCTCACATTGAATCGTGTCACATCTTATTTAGTGTCAAATCGCATCAAGTCGCAATTTGGCACGTGTGGGAGCAAGAGAGGGACGAGAAGAGGGAGAGGAGGGAGGGAGTAACTGTTAGACATTACCCTCTGTAGCCCCATCCACAGGCTATGGTGGCTTGGGAGTGCACTACAGTAACGTTTATTCAAATAACCGGCGGGACACGTGGCGTTTTGAGAAGAGTTGGAATGGATTTATCTGGTTATTCCCTCTCCGGTTCACACAGGACTCAAGCCTGTGGCTGAAAGAATGAATCACACAGTGCCACTTCCCAGTATTTACTGTGGCTCTACGTTGGTGATACTAGGGTTACCGTCAGAAAATAATGGCAAGGCCACAAAGCGCCTCCTGAGTAGGAGTGCTGATCTAGGATCAGGTCCCAACCTGCAGGGTGTTCAACCATAAAATGATTAATTCATTCAAGGTTTATACAAATATATCCATTCGATGGAAAAATCCGCCAGAAAAACAACAGTTCAAACCCCATGTCTCTACCATTTATGGTTTATAAGTGACCGACGATTTACTCTTGAGAATTGAGCATGTTAAGAGTGAATGGAATGTCACAGGCATGATCAAAAAGGGGTCACTGCTACATAGAACTCTGTGGCGCTGCTCCGCGGCAGAACGGACCTAACTTCGAAAATCAACTGGCAAGCTAACTAGGTGGCTGTAGGTTCGTGAGAGAAAACATAGTATTTTTCTAAATTAAATCCGCTAAATACAAAACTAAATAGGGACTAAATATATATGTATTTACAAAGCTGACAGGCTGAATTTCAATATCCACCCTCCGTAAAAGCAATCTGTTGCTGTTTTCATTGTGTATTTTCCATTTAAAACACCACAGAAACGGACCCTCTCAATGTAGATTGTTCGAGGTTTTTAGTCAATGAAAACTAAGGATCTGGAGGTGAAAATGATGACGCTAAGTAGATTTTTGGATTGGTCCAACTTGCAGAAACCTCCAAATGGTACCACCTCACAACATCAAATATGGAAGCGATTCAACCAAGAGCGGTACAGTCCAAACTAGTAACGGTCACAGCAAATGAACGTTCTTATTTCATCAACACTATCAAGTACAAGTATATTAAGATTAGAATATTATAGAGAACAATCTAATGATTACTTCCATTGTAATGTATAATGACAAAGAAAACAACGTTTTGGTATTAATTTCGTAGCACCCTCTTCATATGCCCTGTTTGAAACGCCCTACAACCTGTCCATATAATCCTATTCATTGTGACCCGAAAAGGTGAAAACCAAATGAACCATCAACACACAATGATGAGAAACAATTTGGTTAATGGCAAAAGCAATCTCGTGGGAGGAACCGTATACAAAGTATCGTACAAAGACATCAGGACATCTGTAAACCCATTGAAGGCGCTCTTCTGGAATGGGGACACGGCGACAACAGGAAAAATGGGCTCATATTAGAGCGCTTAGTCTGAAATGAGGCGAGATGTGTTGAGCTGAGCCTTAGCCCCTAGTGATAACTCACAACTCAGGGGGAGCAGAGAAGATATCCTCGGGGAGAGAGGCTGGGGCAGCTTCCACCACAGCTGAAGCCTAGGACTAGAGATTGGTTGAGTTTATTAGCACATGCAGCAGCTACTCTTCCTGGGCTACAAATACATGACAAAGTACAGAACAGTTAAGAGACATTAAATTAAATTCAAAATAAAGAAAAAATCAAATAGGTGAATGAAAGACACAACAAAAATACTATTTACACACTATACATATTCATATTCTTATATACAGTACAGGTCAATTAAATATGTACAAAAAGGAGAAGTGCTGTGATAGGCTCCGCAGGTCGGGAGGACCTCCCCTGGGACTCACCGGCCCGACTGACAGCAGCAGTGTAAGGAGGAGTCATCCTGGGCAGCTCTTTTGCTCCCTGGCAGAATCTCACACACTCTCATTACACACTCTTCCTCCTTCTCCATCCATTCATTCTTTCTTCATTTCTTTCTTTCTAGCTCCCTCAATTTTACTCTCTCAAACACACACAATCTTTCTCTTACACACACACAGAGTAAGAGAGTGAGAGCAAGAGAGAGAGAGAGAGAGAAAATAATGAGAGAGAGAAAAGAGTAAGAGGGAGAGACCCTGAACCTGCAGAGGGTGCACGTTGAATCCTCCCTGCTCAGCATCTGTCTCTCTCTGTTCCCAGTGAGGTGTCCTGCCCCATTATTACAGCTCTGTGACATAGTATTATAGCCCTGCCTGGGCCTGCTGCCTCAAGACAACGTCTCCACAAGACTAAACCTTTCACTTAACAGGGTGAAACGGCTGTGGAGACAATCGTTACGGCAGACTGAGCCACTCTTTTAAAGGGATGGGGGGGGGGGGGTTGGAGACAATTGTTATGGCAAATAGAACTCATTCATAGAGGCAGGGCCCAGAACCTTACTCAAAAAAGGGGGGATTGGGGAGGGGACTTTGGATGTACTTGACCATGGAAGCCACACAACCCCTCCTGAAGCCCGACGCCTGGCTAGGAACCAAACCACAGACTAAGAATGATACCAGTGTTGTTTCCTGTCAAGTGTTTGTTATAGTGTGGCACAAACGGGTGAGAGAACATGCCTTCGGAGACACAATCCCTGTCCTCCCTCCTCCCTCCCTCCTTTCTCCAGAGGTCTGTGATACTCATAGTCACTAGTGCAGAAGAACACAGGCTTGTCATGTGATGTGTTTTTCCCTTCATGGTAGGCTGCCTGCATTCCTATTAGGCAGAAATTGAGATCTGGTTGCCGTGGTCCAGATGAAACGCTGCTGGACACACGGACAACGTCGTACACATACGCATACAAAGCAGAGCAAAGCAAAGACCAGTCCGGCACTCTGCAGCTGCAAGTCTCAAAGACCTCCTTCGATATAGAAAAGGACAAACTTGCAAATACCACACCCTGCCAAACAGTGGTAAGAGTACGAGTCTCCCTGGTGGAGGTATCTCTAAAACAGCAGCTTGCAGACATGTCTTTAGAAAAGCTCTTCCCACCAGCTCGTCTGCATAGAGAAACACATGGAGCAGTTATATGTTGGATTAACACATAGGCACATGGGTGAGAATGGGTTTGTCAGATACCGAGCACAGAGGGCGTATGTACGTGTGTGTGTGTGTGTGTGAGCACCCTGCATGCGATAATTAAACTGCAGCCGCCTCGCCAGACCTTATTGGTGCCTAATTAACTCTCAAAGATGGCCGTCATGAATTCCTATCAGAACGCAGTCTCCCACCAGTTGACAATGAAATGAATTCAGAGCAATCCGTGGTCAAGTCAATGATGTCCGTTCAAAGAGATGACATGTGTATGCACACATAGGACTAGACTGCCAATGTGAAGAGCTATTGAATATGTAACGAGCTTTGCGGTCCTTTCACATACAGTGTTATATTCAAATGTAATCCAATATCATTATACTTTATTATGTTTCATTTTTCCAGGTCGGATCTTTTCAATAAAACTAATACGCCCTGTGGTGATCAAATATGCCATGGCAGGCAAAATAAATGACACGGATCCCGAACCGGCTGAACGTGTGCGCCATCGTGCATAAATGTATTTTGTCCCCCCACACCAAACGTGATCACGACACGCAGGTGAAAAATATTTTAAAAACTCTGAACCAATTACATTCATTTGGGGACCGGTCGAAAAACATGAAACATTTACGGCAACTTAGCTAACTAGCTTGCACTTGCTCGCTAATTTGCCCTGGGATATAAACATTGAGTTGTTATTTTACCTGAAATGCACAAGGTCCTCTACGCCGACAATTAATCCACACATAAAACGGTCAAACGACTCATTTCTAGTCATCTCTCCTCTTTCCAGGCTTTTTCTTCTTTGAATTTATATGGTGATTGGCATCTAAACTTTCACAGTATTACCATGACGACCGATAACACAGTTCGTCTTTCAATCACCCACGTGGGTATAACCAAGGAGATGGCACGTGGGTATCTGCTTCTATAAACCAATGAGGAGATGGCATGTGGGTACAATTGGTGGCTGACTAAATACTTTTTTACCCCACTGTACATACGGCAGCAGTATCAAAGGTGCAGGGTAGAGTACCGGGTGGTAGCCAGCTAGAACAGTGACTAAGGATAATGGTAACAGTCTGATTGCCTGAAGATCACAACTTTGATGCACCCGTCCTTGATGACCTTCTTGGCCTTCCTGTGACACCGGGTGCTGTAGAGGTCCTGGAGGACAGGCAGTGTCCCCCCGGTGATGCATTGGGCTGACCGCACCACCGTCTGGAGAGCCCTCCAGCTGCGGACGATGCAATTGCCATGAATGTGGACAGTCTGTGCGTACACACAAACACACACACATTGAAACTAACACACACACACACGTATGCACATATACATTCACACACACACAATATGCACACATACACATACACACACTCAAACACAATAGAGACAGGCACCTCTGGGCATAAAGGCTTTGTTAAAAAATCTCACTGGCACTATAATTCCCACTACACCCCCCAGAGAAAAAGACAACCTGCCGGGGCTCTGTAAGGAAACAGACCACCGGTATATACTGTGTCCACACTTTATTACAATATTCCTCCTCTATCACAAAAACAACAAGCTTGTTTCCAGTCAAATGTTTACATAAAGATAATGGCGTATCTGCAATTAGCCGAGGGAGGCAGGTGACAGCGCTTGGCGCTAGCGCTAAAAGGTAAACATCTCATTGACTGACAGCATGCTACAGAGACAAACACAAGGCGTTTAGCAGTTGGTGTTTGGCGGATAGCCAAGGTCTCGGTTTGCCTATCTATCTCTCTGTCTCCCTGAGGGCTTTTCCTCTGGTTCCAGATCCTAAGCTGACAGATTGACAGACATGTCACTGGTCTGCAATTAGATGGTACAGTACAGACGCACAGGAACCCTCACATATCCTTATGTACACAATGGCTTGAATACAGCCAGAGACCACAGTCTGTTTCTGACAGGCAGCTGTACAGACGCCTCCTCCAGGGTCCTGTCATGGCCCCTGCCATGGTTTAGATTGACATTTATTGATTCTGACCCAAACAAAAGGTGTGGAATATAACAGCATTTCATGTTAGTACGTAGTATTCATTGTTAAACTGCCCTGAAGTGCAAAGACCAATACTGAAATCTTGAACATTACTAAGGGGTTAAAGCAACAAAAAGAATCCCATGATTTAAACATTTGGGCTAGAGGGCCACAT
This sequence comes from Oncorhynchus nerka, assembly GCF_034236695.1. Classification (NCBI taxonomy): domain Eukaryota; kingdom Metazoa; phylum Chordata; class Actinopteri; order Salmoniformes; family Salmonidae; genus Oncorhynchus; species Oncorhynchus nerka. Next base: position 58,472,987 of record NC_088422.1, read on the forward strand.
CAGATTTTGAAATTCAATGGAATTGCGTGCGCGAGCGTTGCAAAAATAAATGTACACATACTGTACATGTTATTCAATCATTGCACCCACACTGCTCACGCACGTCAACGAGCATCTGCGTAACCAGGCGCTAAAATAGAACTTGGTTCTATTTGTGACGCTTGACGCGCTGCGAGACCCACTTTCCCATCTCCTCATTGGTTTTTAGGAGCATACACCCACGTGGGTGATTGAAAGATGAACCAAGGTCCACACTCCAGTCCAGTTGGTGGTGGTAATGCACCTTAAAGTTGGTTGTCAACCGCCATATGAAGTCCAAAGAAGAAGAAGTAGAAGCCTGAAGGAGAGATTACTAAAAACAAACTTGGTTTACCACAGGTTTATCTGTGGATTAATTGTCGGAGTAGAGGACCTTGTGCATTTCCGGTAAAATAACAACCCAATGATTATATTCCAGGACAAATTAGCTAGCAACAGCTAGCTAAATTTCCATCAATGTTTAATTGCTTTTCGACATGTCCCCCTAACTTAATATAGTTTGTTCAGAGCTTGTGCACCTGTCCTGATCGCATCTGGTGTGGATGGACAAAATCAACATGCTCGCGCGCGAGCAGTCTGGTCAGCATGTAAGAGGGAGGCAAGAAAGAAAGAGAGACGACACGGCGATAGAGGGAGAGAGGCAGAGAGAGAGAGAGAGTTGTGATATGAAGGGGTGATGAGAACAGTGGTTCCTCATTACCTGTTTAACACTGACGATGCTCATGAGAAGCTGAGGAGCGAGAAAGAGGAAGAGAGGGAGAGAAAGCGAGAGAGAGAGAGAGAAAGACATGTGAAGAGGAAACATGGATGAATGAAATAGGCCACTGGAGCCTTCCTTTAGTGAGGAAAAGAAGGGATCATGCTAACATTGCCAATCTCATCCAACATTTATTCCCGAAACCCCCTTAAAAACACTAGTTCTCTCCTCGAGGAATTCACCTTTGAAGTCCCCCCCCCCCCCCCGAAAGACTGTATGCATGACACACTGCACCAGAAGTAAAGCCCAAATCAAAAGGGGGGGTCCTACCAAAAGACACCCCCTCCAAACACACGCACACACACACCCCTTCCTCTGCCTCCAGCTAGTGGTGTGTAGGAGGGGTATGTGGGTGGGTGGGTGGGTGGGGGACACAGAGGAAGCCTCACACCCCTTGAAGGCCCAGGGCTCCTACAATGTGTAGCTCCTAAATGAAATTAACTCTCAAGTTCAATAATATTTGTCTAGAGAGAGATGAAACATGAAGAGCCCCGGTTTCCACTAGATAGCATAGCCGCAAAGCCAAAACTGGCAATATCATGAAAACAAAAATTCTCTCTCTCTGTTGTTTTCCTCCTCTCTTTTCTCCCTCTCTCTCTCTCTCTCTACCTTGCCCACGTTTCTGTAGACATGCTCTCTTCTCCAATGACTCCGTCTCCTTCTCTACAACTTTCTTCCCTATCTCTATCACCTATCTTCCCTCACCCCTTCTTCACCTCTACCCTCCCTCCCTCCCTCCCTCCCTCAGTGATGACAGCAGAGTAAAGGCTTCAGCTTCACATTAAAAGGCTGTCTTCATCCCCTTGATCTCCTCACCTTGCTTTCTTCTTCTTCCTCTCACATCGCTGCATTTCTTCATTTCTCCCTCTGTCCTCTTCCCCTTTCTGTCAGTGGTCCCTCTGTTCTCTCTTTCCCTCAGGGAGAAGAGATCAGCTCTTTACAAGAGCGAGGCCCTGTTCCCGACATGTCCATTAAGGTCAAACACAAGTCTAATTGCTCTCTTTCTCGACTCTCTTTCTATCCATCTCTCTATCCCTGTTATGCTGTATGAGCTGAAAATGCTCTGGCCCCTGTAGTTGGGTTTGAGTTCCTTTAGGCTATCGTGTCATTCTATTGTTGACCACTTGGGGGCCACTGTCCTGTGTTGATGTGTGTTGTTCGTTTAACGTGCTCAGACCTGTAGGAGAATTGTTACGTTCCAAAATGGTGAAAGTCACATTGTGGAGCTGCAGACGTTATGGAACCATCCTTCTTGCTATCATTTTGTAGAAGCATTGTATTTTTTACTAATTTCAGTCACTATTACTGTACCTACGAAGCAGTGGCAATAAGTCATTCTTCAACACTACAGGAGCTGTACTGGGTTTATCTACCTGCTAAGCTTAGGTAGGGGATTCTTTTCCGAGGGCAGAATAGTGAACCATCAAACCGTTGGTTCAATTACCCTTGTTTTCTGTCCTAATCTTCTACACTCCATTCCCTTGTCTTTCTTCATCTTACCTGGTCCTCCATTTCACTTTCCCTTCCTCCCTCACTCCTTCCTTCCCTCCCTGCCTGCCTCCCACCCTCCGTTCCCTGGGGTGTCGGTGCTGTGTCTGTGACACATAATTAAATTCTGTGAGGGACACAGTGCATGCCCACTGGGGCCCAGGAACACTCTATACTCCACACTGGTACAGCTGGGACAGACACACACACACATCTTTTCCCCCTACAACCACAACAATAAACAACCCCGGAGAATCACATCGACTGGATCACAGTATTATAAGGTCTTTCAAGCATGGCTCTGTTCTAATGAGACTTAGTTTAGTTTGAACTGCAGTTATTGCTTAGGCAAAGCCTTCTCTGATTTATACCCACAAACAATAGTAATACATATGCTATTTAGCAGATGTTTTCGTCCAAAGAGACCTATAGTCACGCGTGCGCTTTCCTGGCCTGCCGTTACAGGCGCCAGGCTCTACCAAACGGGCAACAGAAGAAAGAGTGGTAGTAACAGGACAGAGAATGGACTGGACCAATTAGAATGTAGTAATCAACAAAGTCACGGTAGAATATCCTGCATAGCTACCTATCTTCTGAAATTCTCCTAAGAGTCCAATGGCTGCTGTGGAAGAGAAACTTCAGCGCAGAATGAAGACACCGTTTGAATTGAAACGTTCATAAATCAACCAATCCACGCCAGGTATCGATTTGAACCTTGAACCCACATTTCTAAACTCTAACCCTTGTTCCCTTATAGCTCTTGATATTGTTTGCTGTCGGTCTACTGCAAGTCCCTGCGGTACTGTACCATTCTGCTAGCTGGACCGGTCGTTAAATATTAAATAGGATGACGATAGATAGAGTGCATGGTGACATCATCGTGCCCTAAAATCCAGGCAATAAGACAACAAGGTCTGTGGGCAGGGGAGAGAGGGGGAGAGAGGGGGAGAGAGGTGGAAGAGTGAAAGTGTTGACTTGCGCCAACTTCACCAGCTCAGTCACTTACTCTTTCTCTGTCAACAACACATACGGGTTAACTTCTGATCTTTCATTACTCCACTCAGCTAAGAGAGGAGGAAAGAAGGCCTCACCCTGTGTGTGTGTGTGTGTGTGTGTGTGTGTGTGTGTGTGTGTGTGTGTGTGTGTGTGTGTGTGTGTGTGTGTGTGTGTGTGTGTGTGTGTGTGTGTGTGTGTGTGTGTGTGTGTGTGTGTGTTTCAGGATTGGGGTCAATTCAGGAAGCACACAAATTCCAAATTTGTGTGTAAGCACACGCAGCTCCTCCTCAGGACTCACAGACAGGTGGAATCAGAGTACACAAATAGGAACGCATCATCTCTGGACCCCAGAGTGCTTCAACAGTCAGACAGCAAGCCTGCCTGAATAAGAAGTGGCCATCTTGCATCACTGACTCGGCGCACATACATGAAACACCTGGAGTATGAATGATTAAAGATGCCATGGAAGAAGGAAAAGGAATGAGCACGCATGAATACATGGAAATCTCATAGGAACAAATACCTGTAGAGACGGAAAGAGTATGCATGAATACCTGACTAGCCTGTAGGAATACTTGAATACCTACTCCAGGTCTAGTGGCAGCGTTGCTCAAAGACATGGAGCGCTGGGGGAAGCAGAGGAGCTCTAAGCAAACCCATCTATCTCTACCGCTCTACCTCATCCTTCTCACATTCACATTATACTCTTCTTTTTGCCACCCTCTCTCTCTTCTGCCTCTCACGATATGAAAACAAGGACTGGGATACACACAAGACTTATCTGCACTCGCCATTTCATAATGTCCTTTCGCTGATGATAATATTGTGAGTTTTACCATCACTGCCGCCCACGCTCGCTGTCACTGCATACTAACAGATATGTCACCGTGGAGCCAAATTAACATTCCTCTGTGTAAAAGGCAGCCCGCCAATCTGTATGGTTTGCTTGGTAATTAAAGATGCTGCTGGTTTCCCCTTATTTAATATTAATTTATTTTAATTAAATAATCACATGCTTATTAAGTGTCTCTCTCTCTCTCTCTCACACACACACACACACACGTATGTGTACGCCCTCAATATCAACACACATTTCAAATGGCGCCTTTACAATTCTCCATACAGTTAATTTACTATACTGCAGCAGTCACGACTCGACAAAAGATCTCATTGGAGACTTCATTAAAGGCTAATTGATTTCATCTGTAGTATTCTGAGACTGATAGTGTACAAATTTGCCCCAAAACAGGCTTAGGCCAGCCCATTACATCTGTCTGAATATTACAATGGAGAATTGAATCACACATTTACAACAGGAGGGAATAATGGATATAATGGATATAGTGGATATGGATATGAGAATGTTTCACAATGAGAGATGGGGATTCATTTCACCACGGGCTCTGGTCTCCATCTCCTCCTCCCTTATTCTTTTTCCTGTTTCTCTATCTCTTCCACTCTACAGCTCTCTTCTCCTCTCATCCCTCAGAATTACAGGCTAATACAATGAAAGCTGGCTGATTGGAACGGTAGGCCAGGGAGAAAGAAGAACCATAGAGAACCCATTCTACCCCAATGCTCCCCTTTCTCTGTTAGACAGAGACCTACTAAAGCTTATCATCAGCCACTGTATAGAGAGGAAGAGAGGAAGGTAATGAGAGAGAGGACTAGCATGGAGGAGAGGGGGGGGGCGAGAAAGATGGGGGGAGTGAAATGGTAGGAGAGAATAAAGACAGTTTAAAGAGAATGTGAGGGGAAGAGAAGAGTGCAAAGTAGAGAAAAAAATAGGTTTGTAAGGCCATCTGATTCCATTTGATAATAGAAGAGACTTTCCCATTTAAGTTGACATTCAAATCAAATCCAATTTTATTTGTCACCTGCTTTGTAAACAACTGGTGCAGACTAACAGTAAAATGCTTACTTACCAGCCCTTCCCAACAATGCAGATATAATGCAGATATCTTTTTTTTCTTTTTTTTATAATAGAATAGTCGTAAAAGTACAAATAAATACACAATGAGTAACGAAAACCTGGCTACAGTTGAAGTCGGAAGTTTGCATACATTTAGGTTGGAGTCATTAAAACTCGTTTTTCAACCACTCCACAAATTTCTTGTTAACAAACTGTAGTTTTTGCAAGTTGGTTAGGACATCTACTTTGTTCCTGAAACGAGTAATTTTTCCAACAATTGTTTAAAGACAGATTATTTCATTTATAATTCACTGTATCACAATTCCAGTGGGTCAGAAGTTTACATACACTAAGTTGACTGTGCCTTTAAAAAGCTTGGAAAATTCCAGAAAATTATGTCATGGCTTTAGAAGCTTCTGAAAGGCTAATTGACATCATTTGATTCAATTGGAGGTGTACCTGTGGATGTATTTCAAGTCCTACCTTCAAACTCAGTGACTCTTTGCTTGACATCGTGGGAACATTTTTAAAAATCACCTCAGAAAAAAATTGCAGACCTCCACAAGTCTGGTTCATCCTTGGGAAAAATTTCCAAACACCTGAAGGTACCGGGTTCATCTGTACAAACAATAGTACGCAAGTATAAACACCATGGGACCATGCAGCCGTCATACCACTCAGGAAGGAGACGCGTTCTGTTTCCTAGAGAGGAACATACTTTGGTGCGAAAAGTGCAAATCAATCCCAGAACAACAGCAAAGGACCTTGTGAAGATGCTGGAGGAAACAGGTACAAAGGTATCTATATCCACAGTAAAACAAGTCCTATATCAACAAAACCTGAAAGGCCGCTCGGCAAGGAAGAAACCACTGCTCCAAAACCGGCATAAAAAAGCCAGACTACAGTGTGCAACTGCACATGGGGGCAAAGATTGTACTTTTTGGAGAAATGTCCTCTGGTCTCAACATAAATGGCCATAAAGACCATCGTTATATTTGGAGGAAAAAGGGGGACGCTTGCAAGCCGAAGAACACCATCCCAACCGTGAAGCACGGGGGTGGCAGCATCATGTTGTGGGGGGCTTTGCTGCAGGAGGGACTGGTGCACTTCACAAAATAGATGGCATCATGAGGAAGGAAAATTATGTGGATATATTGAAGCAACATCTGAAGACATCAGTCAGGAAGGCCTACAAACCTGACTCAGTTACACCAGCTCTGTCAGGAGGAATGGGCCAAAATTCATCCAAGCTTCTGGAAGGCTACCCTAACTGTTTGACACAAGTTTAAACAATTTAAAGGCAATGCTACCAAATACTAATTGACTGTATGTAAAGGTATGCCCCACTGTGAATGTGATGAAAAAAAAATATTATTCTGACATTTCACATTCTTAAAATAAGGTGTATGTAAACTTCCGACTTCAACTGTATATATAGCTAACTAGTCAACCTTCTCCAACTTTCTCTTGGACTATAACTGTAGGCTTTTAAATACAGGCTTTTACTATTAATGAACAGCAACTTTATTTTAATATTTGGTCATCAATTTATCATTGCATATTGGAACAAAGCAAGTATACACAGTGTCAAGTCCCAAGCTGTGATCTTGTCAACCAATCACAACAGGTTAAGGAAAGTTCCAGAGAGAGAGCCAGTTCATCTCTCCTTGTTTTGGGTGTGGGGGATTGGTAGTGGGGTGAGCTGCTTGAGAGTGCTGTGAGATGGTGAAGTCACCAGCACGGCTTCCTTATGTATTGTCACAGATAGACAATTGTCCAATGCAGGTCCGTGGACAACTCTGCTTGGGGGGCTTCAGAGATCTGTGTCTGTGGATTTCAGCCCCAGGAGGTAAAATGAATACATCTCACAGGCTAAAACAACATGTATTCTCTTTTTCTCATTTACTTGAAATTAGATACTCTAGCGTTGTGTCTGTATCCCCCCCCCCCTATATTTTAAGCAGGTTTCTACCAGTGGACCTGCTGGGCCAGCACCTACTGCTCACCTCTGTGTCTGCTGTTCAGACTCCTCCATTGAGGAGTGCATTAAACGTGTCAGTTAAATATGACATTTTTTGTCAAATAATATTTTCTCAACTACTAAGGCTGTGCTGCCATGATAGAACACCGATTCAGATCATCCTTTTGGCAGGTGACTTGGTGTCCTGCTAGATCAAACCTTAACTTGGCATGGAAGCTTGCTCAGGTAAATAAAATACAGGCTAACCTGTCAAAGCTTTTTTTCTCTTCTGTTTTTATAACAGTATAACCTTCAATAATCTTAATGCAACTACATATTTTTTACAGACACAAGATGTCCGTAGCCCGGCAAAGTTCTCTACAGTCTCTGTGAGTGCCCTCACCCATGTTCTGGCCTCGTTGAGTGCCCCCACCATTGCAACCGCCTCTGTGAGTGCCTTAATCCTTGCACCGCTGTCTGCAAGTGGCATTTCATGGTCCAAACACACCGTGAAGAGGACACAACAATGGCTATTCCCCCTCAGGAGACTGAAAAGATTTGGTATGGGTCCCCATATCCTCAAAAAGTTTTACAGCTGCACCATCTCCCTGCTGCAGCAAGGCAAGTGGTACTGGAGCGCCAAGTCTAGGTCCAAAGGGCTCCTTAAGAGCTCTACCCCCAAGCCATAAGACCGTTGAACAATTAATTAAATGGCTACCCGGACCATTTGCATACAGTGCCTTCGGAAAGTATTCAGACCCCTTGAATACTTTCAGCCTCATTCTAAAATAGATTAAGTAAAAAAACATCCTCAGCAATCTACACACAATACCCCATAATAACAAAGCGAAAACCGGAATAAAAAACTGAAATTCCTTATAAATATATAAGTATTCAGATGCTTTGCTATGAATCTCGAATTTGCGCTCAGAGGCATCCTGTTTCCATTGATCATCCTTGAGATGTTTCTTCAACCTGATTGGAGTCCACCCGTGCTAAATTCAATTGATTGGACATGACTTGGAAAGCACACAACTGTCTATATAAGGTCCCAAAGTTGACCGTGTATGTCAGAGCAAAAACCAAGCCATGAGGTCGAAGGAATTGTCCATAGCGTTCCGAGACAGGATTGTTTCGAGGCACAGATCTGGGGGAAGGGCACCAAAACATTTCTGCAGCATTGAAGGTCCCCAAGAACACAGTGGCCTCCATCATTCTTAAATTGAAGAAGTTGGCATGGGGGACTCATGCCAAATCTTTTCAGTCTCCTGATGGAGAAAAGGTTTTGTCGAGCCCTCTTCATGATGGTCTTGGTGTTTGGACCATGATAGTTCTTTGGTGATGTGGACACCAAGGAACTTGAAACTCTCGACACAATCCACTACGGCCCCATCAATGTTAATGTGGGCCGAATAGGCCCACCTTTTCCTGTAGTCCAAGATCATCTCCTTTGTCTTGCTCACATTGAGGGAGAGGTTGTTGTCCTGGCACCACACTGCCAGTTCTCTGATCTCCTCCCTATAGGCTGTCTCATCATTGTCGGTGATCAGGCCTACCACTGTTGTGTCGTCAGCAAACTTAAGGATGGTGTTGGAGTTCTGTTTGGCCACGCAGTCGTGAGTGAACAGGGAGTACAGGGGGGACTAAGTACACACCCCTGAGGGGCCCCAGTGTTGAGGATCAGCATGGCAGACCTGTTGTTGCCTACCCTTACCACCTTGGGGTGGCCCGTCAGGAAGTCCAGGATCCAGCTTTAGTCCCAGGGTCCTTAGCTTAGTGATGAGCTTTGAGGGGCACTATGGTGTTGAATGCTGAGCTGTAGTCAGTGAACAGCATTCTCACATAGGTGTTCCTTTTGTCCAGGTGGGAAAGGGCAGTGTGGAGTGCGATTGAGATTGCATCAGCTGCAGATCTGTTGGGGCGGTATGCGAATTGGAGTGGGTCTAGGGTATCCGGGAGGATGCTGTTGATGTGAGCCATGACCAGCCTTTCAAAGCACTTCATGGCTACCGACGTGAATGTTACGGGGCGGTAATGATTTAGGTAGGTTACCTTCGCTTCTTTGGGCACACAGGGACTATGGTGGTCTGCTTCAAACATGTAGGTATTACAGGCTCGGTCAGGGAGAGGTTGAAAATGTCAGTGAAGACACTTGCCAGTTGGACCATGTATGCTTTGAGTACACGTCCTGGTAATCCGTCTGGCCCCGTGGCTTTGTGAATGTTGACCTGTTTAAAGGTCTAGCTCACGTCGGCTACCGAGAGCGTTATCACACAGTCATCCAGAACAGCTGGTGCTCTCGTGTATGCTTGCCTCAAAGCGAGCATAGAAGGCATTTAGCTCGTCTGGTAGGCCCATGTCACTGGGCAGCTTGCGTCCGGTTTTCCCTTTGTAGTCCGTAATAGTTTTCAAGCCCTGCCACATCCGATGAGTGTCAGAACTGGTATATTAGGATACAATCTTAATCCTCCAGATTAGTGTCCCGCTCCTTGAAAGCGGCAGCTCCAGCCTTTAGTGCTTCTACACCTGCATTGCTTGCTGTTTGGGGTTTTAGGCTGGGTTTCTGTACAGCACTTTGAGATATCAGCTGATGTACGAAGGGCTATATAAATACATTTGATTTGATTTGATTTAGCTCGATGCGGATGTTGCCTGTATTCCTTGGCTTCTGTTTGGCCAAAGACGGATGCTGTGTCAGTTGTTTGGGCTTATTTTGGTTTTAAAACTAGGGACATCGAGCCGGTTCAGGCATGTAATACAGCATGACAAATGCATGGCGAAAAAGAATTATGCCAACAAGCATCATGATAAGAGCAAAGCCCAGGCAACAATCAATTACGGAATGGTTTCCACACACACACTCACCGATGGAACGAAATGACAGATGTCATGACGTACCACATCGCAAAAGACATGGCCCGAATTAAACAGTTGAACAGTTCAAAAAGATGGTTCATACTCCGGACAAGAAATACTAAAATGCCATGTACAAAAAAATGTCATGCCAAAATAGCATCGGAGCTAAAAACAGGTACACTATTTTGCGACAACAACTGGAACCCTACATGTCATTGACACTGCCCTACACCGATGCCGACTGGAAGCTGCGCAGCAGGTGCTTGCAGACGGCCCACTTTCCAGAGGACCACACTTGGGAGGTAATAGCCCAGGGGCTGCTGGACCCGCTAGCAGACTGGGATCAGCCAAAGGAGAAGCAGGTGTGCATCACAACGGACAGTGGGGCAAACGTTGTGAAAGCCACCAACCTAAATGGATGGACGAGGTTGAAGTGCAGACCTTTTCAGTGATCAAATATAACTAGTCAAGGCACAGATCATCTCTTACTGACTCTCACCTCTCAGCAATCCTGCGCAAAGCGACGTCAGAAACTATACCTGACTTCACTGCTCTAGTCAATGCCCATCAGAGACTTCACTCCTCATGCTGATTGAGTAGTTTAAATGTAATGTTGAGCTCGCTCTCTTTCTTGTGTTTTTGTGCATACCCGTTAACAAGAGTTCTGTCCGTGGTGCTGAATGCACAGTGTACTTTTCCCTCTGTGTAGTTCATTGCATGTATAATAATGAAAATACCTACCAAAAGGAGAACATGGATGTGATTTATTTCTGTGCATGTTAAAAAAGTATAATAAGTATCATATCTGGATGTGATTTAGAGTAGATATACAGTGGGGCAAAAAAGTATTTAGTCAGCCACCAATTGTGCAAGTTCTCCCACTTAAAAGTTTCATCATAGGTACACTTCAACTATGACAGACAAAATGAGAAAAAATAAATCAAGAAAATCACATTGTAGGATTTTTAATGAATTTATTTGCAAATTATGGTGGAAAATAAGTATTTGGTCACCTACAAACAAGCAAGATTTCTGGCTCTCACAGACCTGTAACATCTTTAAGAGGCTCCTCTGTCCTCCACTCGTTACCTGTATCAATGGCACCTGTTTGAACTTGTTATCAGTATAAAAGACACCTGTCAACACATGATGTATAATCCTGTAATATGATTCTGGCCAGCAATGGCAAAAATATATTCTAATGTGGCCCCCCATGGAAAATAATTGCCCATACACACACGTGTGTGTGTGTGTGTGTGTGTGTGTGTGTGTGTGTGTGTGTGTGTGTTTCAAATTTGTAATTAATAAACATGTTTATATATTTCAACCAATCATTCTTCACTTTTAATGACTCAGTAAATTGTCATACATCCCACTGGGCACACACTGGTTGAATCAACGTTGTTGTTGTTTCCACAAAATTTCAATGAAATGACGTTGTACCAGCGTAGACTAGATGTTGAATTGACGTCTGTGCCCAGTGGGATGTGACGCATTTCTAATGATCAGGTAATATGCAGTCCACAAGAAACCGCAACAGATAACTGACAATTGAAGATAAACATATACAAGGTAACGGGATTATAGTACAGTAATAAACCAACCTCATTAGAATACTTCTATATGTTTTTATTACACTACCATAATTATTTCATTAACTTTTTAGGGATGGGGGCAGTATTCGGAAATGCGGATGAATGGCGTGCCCAAAGTAAACTGCTTGTTACCCAGGCCCAGAAGCTAGGATATTCATATACTTGGTAGTATTGGATAGAAAACACTCTGCGTTTTTAAAACTGTTAAAATAATGACTGTGAGTATAACAGAGCTGATATGGCAGGCTAAAACCCGAGGAGAATCATTCTGGAATTTTTGTTGTTGTTGAGGTGTCTGCCCATTCAAATGCTTGTTTATGGGAAAATCAAAGGAATACCTATCCCAAAGAGGTTTTAACTCAGGTGATCTTAAATTCACCAATGTGAAAAATAATAACACTGGTAGGGAACCTTTGGGTCCACTCTTCCCCTTCCTCAAACACAGGAAAAGAAACTGTATTTTCATAGTTTTTCAGTTTATCATGATAAATAATGAATAGTACACACTTGTATTATGAAGAAGAACCCTACATTTTCCTTATCTGTTCTCTATTTTCCCTCCCTTTTTCTTCTCTCCCTTCTTTCCTTCCTTAACATATTGTTCACCAGCTTTGGCGCCAGAATAGTGGATTCAATTCCCGGCACCACCCATAGGTAAAAATGACGCATGACTGTAAGTCGTTTTGGATAAAAACATCTGCTAAATGGCATATATTATATTATTAAATTATATCAACCGTTTATCTTTCCAGTGATGAAGACATGGATGTCTCATGGTGGGGTATGCAAAGCGGGTCAAATTTGAGCACATCTATCTTCTAAATGCTTTAGCATTCAGTTCCAAAAAGGCACTTTCTGACCACTTCTACGATGGGAAAATATGTATGGAAAGTTTCGTTCAAATCAAAAGTGGTGCAGTCAAAAAGTGATTGAAAACAAATGGAATGGCCATGCAGGTATGCAAAGACATCACTAGATGTAGCTTTAACCCTATATGTCATGACTGGCATGACAAAATGTGGACATGCAGAGAAATGGAGAAACTATAATATCTTCCTATTATACTGCGTCACAATGACTACAAGTTGCCTGCATGCTTAAGTCATTTGCAAGAGATCTGGGTGCCACACCACCATTATAACGGAACGGTGTGATTTATTATGAAGCGGTTCAAAATAAATCATAAAACGCTGCCAGGGATAGTCAGCGGCCTGTAGGAGCGGAGGCCTCTGCCTTTGTGTAAATAAAAACCTTGGACGGGTAATTCTCTGGGGAAAAGTTCATTAGCTAGCGACAAAGCCACAAAGGCCATCTCGTGGACTGAAAGTCCTTTTTAGTTAGCTGCTGCCCTTCAAAAAGCATTACAACATTGCCATTTCACACTGTGTACTCCCTCCCATAGAACCTTGGTGGGAATTGGGAAGATGTGTACAATCACATGTTTGGGATTATTGTTGACTGGTCCCTGCAGCGTACCATCCCAAATATGTGATAGGAACAGTAGCCACAGAACGTATAATGGAACAAACGTGTCTAACTAGCATTGTTGTCTGAAAAGCATCGAAACAATGTTTTGCACTGCTGGGAAATAAAAGGTCTCCGCAACTTTATTCCTCAATTTGACCTTTATTTGTAAAAGATAAACGCTAACTTTATCATCGAAACAGAACACATCCATGGGGGGGGGGGGGTTCATTTCATGTGGAGTTTTTTAAGTACATGGGGGGTAGAAATCAGGGAAGGTATCGTGGGGGGATATGATGCAGGAAATATGACTATGATGGGGGATTTATCAATAAATGGGGGGAAAACACAGGAGAAGTTTATATGATAAATAAAAATAAAAATAAAAAATAAAACTATGGGAGCTGGCAACCCATAGTTACAATCTGATGCCGGGTTCCACTTCAGTGTGTTCAAGACAACTGGGAACTCGTTTTAAACGGCCATCAAACTCCGAATTCCAACTTGGGAACTTGGGCCTCTTTCTAGAGCCTTCCAACCTGAATATCACTGATATCATGATTTGACCTCGTATTTTTCAGAATTCCCAGTTGTCTTGAAAGCACCATAAGTCAGTCAAGTGAACTATCCCTTCTTATAACATCTTTGGTCTAACAGATGCTTACGTGACAACCAGAATGCATAAATATGGCACCACATATAGCTGGAAAATAGCTTCCCATTAGCTCCTCATAATCAGTACAACCTTCAAAAAAGTATTTTACACACATCATATGTGTCCATTACAATCTATGCAATAATTGGAATGCATGAATTGTCCCCAGTACTTGAAAACATGTGAATAAAACAGTAAATAGATTGTTCCATACTGTACATACATATGGTATGCTACAGTAGAAACGACAACACGATATACAGAAAATAAGACACTTAGTTTGATAGGAACGCACACATGTTCGAAGTTATTATTTGAAAATAAAAGAAAAATTAAGGCAACACGGGCGCCAACCAGAAAACGTGCCATGGGAAAAAGTTAGTGCAAGGCCTGTTCTAACTTGAAACGATGTGCGCTGAGAGTCGGGAAACAAGTTCAGGGAATGAGTGTTTTAATAAATAAACGCAACTAAATGTTAACCGGTGTGAAATGGCTAGCGGGTTGGGCGCTAATAGCGCTAATAGCATTTCAATCGGTGACGTCACTCGCTCTGAGACCTTGAAGTAGTTGTTCCCCTTTCTCTGCAAGAACCGCGGCTTTTGTGGAGCGATGGGTAACGATCATTCGAGGGTGGCTGTTGTCGATGTGTGCAGAGGGTCGCTGGTTCGAGCCCAGGTAGGGGCGAGGAGAGGGATGGAAGCTAAACTGTTACATAAATACAAAACAAGAAACACAAACAACGCACAGACATGACAGGAACAGAAACAATAACGCCTGGGGAAGGAACCAAAGGGAGTGACATATATAGGGGAGGTGATTGAGTCCAGGCGAGCCTGATGACGCGCAGGTGCGTGCAACAATGGTGACAGGTGTGTGCCATAACGAGCAGCCTGGTGACCGAGAGGCCGGAGAGGGAGCACACGTGACATAACTAGAGATGCGCAATGTCTTCATACTTGATCAGGGAAACAATGGGGAAGTGCTTAGGCTCTCGTTGAAGAGGAAAGTTTGTCTGGCTCAGTAAAGCCTCAAACATAAATTGTCTGCAAATGGGCTACATCTCACGTAAATGAATGAAGAGGCGGAACACACCTCAATTCAAACTGTTGTTATAAAATAAAACTAACAACAGTTTATAGAAATCGTCAAGTTGAAACATTAGCAGGCAGCGTGCCTTGGTTTGAGGGTAGCGCGGGTTAACTGTCTTGTTGCGTTACCGTGTAGTTTACTAATTAAATTGTCTGACGGAGATGTGGACATACTCGGTATACAAATCCCAAAAGAAAGAAATGATCTCACTCCAATACATTTTTATAAAATTAGCAAAAATAGATAAGATCATGCTACCATGGAAAGGAAAATACCTGTCTATTTGTGGAAAATCACCCTGATTAACTCTTTAGTTATTTCACATATCACTCTTTAGTTATATCAGATATAACCTATGTTCAATATATCACCTATGTTCAGGAATGGCCTTTTTCCCTTTATTCAGATTACAACCTGCTCACTTTCAGTTGTTTGAAAAGGAAATAATCGCCAAAATATCGTTATTTTTTTAAACAAGCATGAAAGTTGGTTGCAATTTCAGTTTAATCCACCTGAAAAGACATGACAAATAATACAACAAATATTGTGGTTAAACTCAAATATACTAATTGATAATAAAAAAAACGTATTTTTCTAAGACATGTTTAAAAAATGTTTCATTTTTGTGAATGATATCATAAATAGGACTGGTAACTGAGTTATGTCACACAAGCAGCTAACACAGATATATGGATATCTGCTTTACCCAGAATTACAACCAATTAATTGCAGCATTACCACGAAAATGGAAGGGGCAAGTAGAAGGGGAAAAAAGTAAGGAACTTGTATGTCAGCCCTGTATTAAAGAACATAAATGGTTAAAGAAAAGTGTGATAAATAAAAACATAAACCAATTTCATTTAACTGACAGCTGTTCCATATAAATTGCAAAATAGTTGGGAAGAGATTTTCGATGTACCCATTCCATGGCACATGGCTTCTGAATTAATATGCAAAACAACGCTGGATTTAAAACATCCAATTTTTCAATTGAAATTACTATACAAAATTCTTGTAACCAATAGAATGTTATATATATGGGGCATACAATCTTCCCAGCTCTGCAGATTCTGCTGTGAGGAGGCAGAGTCATTAGATCATTTATTTTGGTATTGTCCATATGTAGCTCATTTTTGGTCACAGGTCCAGGGCTGAAGAATTGCAACATTTGCCTAGAACTAACGCTACAGATAGCAATACTGGGTGATTTGAAAAGACATAGCCAATCAATAGTATAATAATTATTTTAGCAAAAAAATATATTTTTAATTTACAATCTGTAGAAGATATGATAATAGAAAGGTTCAGTACTTTTGTGAAGCATCACAGCACAGTTGAAAAATATATGGCAAATAGAAATCCGTAATGGATGGTGTTGAGAGATAGATGGGAGGGGTTGAATGGAGCTGAAGGGTGGGACTAATAACAAGATAACCAATGTAAAACATACGGGGTCTGTAAAATGTATATAGGTTCAGAAATGTTGCGAAATAGCACAGTTACAAAAATAAATAAAACTGGATGGATATCAGAAATAGAAGCAGGACTAAAAACAAACAAAATATAACTATTGTAAAATAGATTGTGTCTGTAAAATGTGTTTACGATGTAGGTAGAAGCCTAAGTCTTATTGTTAATTAGTTTACTCCAATTGGGGGAAGGGTGGTAGGGTTTGCGGGGAATAATAAAGTTATATTCTAAAACAAGTTGGTCCATATAGGTATGTGTATGTATATATGTGGGGGGCTAGGGTCAGTTTGTTATATCTGGAGTACTTCTCCTGTCCTATTCGGTGTCCTGTGTGAATCTAAGTGTGCGTTCTCTAATTCTCTCCTTCTCTCTTTCTTTCTCTCTCTCAGAGGACCTGAGCCCTAGGAGCATGCCCCAGGACTACCTGACATGATGACTCCTTGCTGTCCCCAGTCCACCTGGCCGTGCTGCTGCTCCAGTTTCAACTGTTCTGCCTTATTATTATTCGACCATGCTGGTCATTTATGAACATTTGAACATCTTGGCCATGTTCTGTTATAATCTCCACCCGGCACAGCCAGAAGAGGACTGGCCACCCCACATAGCCTGGTTGCTCTCTAGGTTTCTTCCTAGGTTTTGGCCTTTCTAGGGAGTTTTTCCTAGCCACCGTGCTTCTACACCTGCATTGCTTGCTGTTTGGGGTTTTAGGCTGGGTTTCTGTACAGCACTTTGAGATATCAGCTGATGTACGAAGGGCTATATAAATACATTTGATTTGATCTGATATGTGTATATGTATGCATATGTGTATGTAGTATATGGATATATATATTTACAAAAAAATATATGGGGGATAAAAATTAAAAAAATATATTTTTTAACAGTCCTGTTGCATAACAATCACATTTTGGAAAAGTGAGTGCATTCTGACAACTTACATTGGGGTGACCGTTAGAGATATTTGGAACTCACACGTGAAAAGGTTAAGAGTTGAATCCTTGAAATTAGCACTTCGGCATGCTCTCGCTAATACTAGACGATTCAAACTAACTTTTCAGTGCACCATTAGCTTTCAAATGGTATTCACCACTTATTCACCAGCATCAACATTCCACCCTGTGCACTCCCATAGTCTACATTCAGACTTCACAGCTCTACTACAAGAGCCAATTCCCTCAAATTAGTACTTGTCTTTGCCAAAGAATGCTAACAGCATGGTAACACTGGTCAGTTCCAATTAGCACAACTTGTCATTTAGCAGGCTTCGGAATTGCATCAGAACATTGACATTTCACCCTGTGTGCAGCTAAAGAGCTTGGGTGTGAAGCTAACACCACTCTCCGGGAGCAGATTCTTTGAAATTAGCACTTTGCCTCAGAATGCTAACAGCATGCTAACACTGGACAGATCCAAATAGCGCTAATTAGCCATGTTTCTGAGGTGGTCTCACTCATTTAAAGTCTGGTCTTGATCCAAAGCGACTCTTCCTGCCAAAACTTTCTTGACTTGCTATTATCAGCATTCCCCACGCAGCTCAATGGGATGAATAACCAAAGTAACAACAGCTGTCAAACGTGCATTACCCTGGAAGCCACAGAGCTGGCAACAACAGATGTAGCCTCCCAAGCACAGCGAGGGGTACTGTACTGTAAAAAAACAACAAACGTGGAAAAGTATAAAAAGAGAGAACTCTGAGAGAGCTTGCGGCTTCAAACATGAATAAGGATATGAAAGAATGTTTCCCTTATTCGCCGCTGCTTGTTTCGCTTTCGAGGAAGAGTGTAACCCAGTACATCGGAGGCACAGACGACATGCAGAGGATTGTGGGTAGAGTATAGAGATGCTTGGCTCAGAGGCTCCTGCTGAAATCATTCAGCTGCTCTTCTTTGCTGGATAACAGAGGATTTAGAGCGGAGACAAAGACAAACATATTGTTTCAACAGCCAAGCTCATTTTGGGGGGTGACAGCAGATGAGTTGACACACTAAGCTGCGTGTTGGAACACACAGAGCGGCAAGCTTATAGATACATGCACACACAAGCGGGAACACACACACACACCACTCACGCACACATGCCTTCTCAAATAAAACCCTCTATCCCACTTCTACTGTTGCCACCTAAAGATAATCTGGTGCCTCCTGTCTACATATTAATCAATGTCAGAACTTCCATGAGAGCGGGGCTGGCTGTTGACAACATTGAATCTGTCCACCAATATGCTAACAATAGACCTGGAATTGGAGTACCATATCAGGTAGAATTCAACTGTTATTTTACTGGCCTTACTGAAAGACAACCATTCTCAACCCAGAGCCAGAGCTGAGTGACCAGATTAATGTTATGGCTCTACAGGCTACTGGTTTAACATGAAGCTTTGTGAGGCTGTGTGTGTGTGTGTGTGTGTGTGTGTGTGTGTGTGTGTGTGTGTGTGTGTGTGTGTGTGTGTGTGTGTGTGTGTGTGTGTGTGTGTGTGTGTGTGTGTGTGTGTGTGTGTGTGTGTGTGTGTGTGTGTGTCTGTGTGTGCGTGTGTGTGTCTGTGTGTGCGTGTGTGTGTCTGTGTGTGCGTGTGTGTGTCTGTGTGTGTGTGTAGTTTCAGACTCACAACTGGCAACAGCATCATATTAAAAACTCCATTGGGAACTGCAAGAAATACAGAAGCTGTGGCAACCCCAGGAGACTACCTCAAGGAGAATCTGACCTCGTCGACAAGCATCAAATCAGATCCATCACTTCCCCAGCAGCTGAAAATGATGATGGAATGTATGAGGGCAAAAAGGGGAATATGGGTATAGGGGGAAGAGAGCTAAGCAAGATACATCTTATCATACTGAGCTGTCACTGTGATGACAACCTGCTTCTTCTAATGATGAAAGACACCTGCTGAGAACTGAGTGAGGGGACTTAAAGTGTGGTAGGGGTGTTAACGGTACATGTATTCTTACCGAACCGTTCGGTATTGGGGATTTCAATTCGGTCCGGCACTGTGAACCCGAACAAATAAAAAACTTTTTTTTTTACTAAATAAAAAAAACACTAGGCCAATGCCTCTTGGATAAAACAGAGCAACAAAAAATGTCAAGCTATTACATTAAAATAACTAGATTCTATGTGCACGTTGTAATCAAAATTCAAATCTTAATTGGCGCATTTCAAACTGGAATGGACAGAGAGTTGTGGATAAAACGTTAACAATCGAGAATAGCCGATGCAGCTGCCAACACCTCAAATATGTCGACACATTTACACCGAGATCACTACAGTATACCGGAGCAAGACAGAAACGCAAATAAACAACAACCCAACATCCCCCCCCCCCCTATATATTCAAGCAGCCTGTTATGCAGATGAGTGAGGACCCAACAGCGATTCAACAGAAACAGTCTTTTAATGTCCAAACAGGGAAAACATAAATCCTCAATCGTTACAGGAGATGTCCAAACAGGGAAAACATAAATCCTCTATCTTTGCAGGAGAGTCCTCCTTCTAGTAGTAGAGGAGAATTGCAGGGCTAGCGGCAACAGACTGCAGGTCCCTCAGGGTAGGCGCGGGCCGTAGAGGACAAAGACACCTGCTCACACGTAGCATCTAATAAAGAGGCAGATTACGACAGGACGGGACAAGGGCAAAGCAAACAAGAATCCGACAAGGACAGAAGCGGAAACAGAGAGAGAAATAGAGACTTAATCAGAGGGCAAAAGAGGAGACAGGTGTGAGAGAGTAAACGAGGTCGTTAGGAGAATGGGGAACAGCTGGGAGCAGGAACGAAACGAAAGAGAGAGAGAAAGATAGTAACCTAATACGACCAGCAGGGGGAAACGAAGAGAAGAGAAAGCACAGGGACAAGATATAACATGACAGTACCCCCCCACTCACCGAGCGCCTCCTGGCGCACTCGAGGAGGAAACCTGGCGGCAACGGAGGAAATCACCGATCAGCGAACGGTCCAGCACGTCCCGAGATGGAACCCAACTCCTTTCCTCAGGACCGTACCGGAAAACGATGAAGAGGGAATCATTGTGCTATTATTATTCTTTTAAATGAGACACGGGTAGAGAACTGTAAGAGTTAGAGCTATCAGGACCAAACAGGCCAGGAGAGTGACAACTTGGGGCAGACTGAGACACAGCAAGGCTAGGAGCAGGACCAGGAGAGATGCGGTGGCTGGGGACAGACTGAGACACAGCAAGGCCAGGGGTAGGGGCAGGAGGAGAGTTACCAGACTTAGTCTGCGCGCAGTCCGAACAAGCAGCCACGAAACGACGCGTGTCACGCTCCTGAGTGGGCCACCAAAAACGCTGGCGAATAGAAGCAAGCGTACCCCGAACGCCGGGGTGGCCGGCTAACTTGGCAGAGTGAGCCCACTGAAGAACGGCCAGACGAGTAGGAACGGGAACGAAAAGAAGGTTCCTAGGACAAGCGCGCGGAGACGGAGTGTGAGTGAGTGCTTGCTTTACCTGCCTCTCAATTCCCCAGACAGTCAACCCGACAACACGCCCCTCAGGGAGAATCCCCTCGGGGTCGGTGGAGGCTACTGAAGAACTGAAGAGACGGGATAAAGCATCAGGCTTGGTGTTCTTAGAGCCCGGACGATAAGAAATAACGAACTCGAAACGAGCGAAAAACAGCGCCCAACGAGCCTGACGCGCATTAAGTCGTTTGGCAGAACGGATGTACTCAAGGTTCTTATGGTCAGTCCAAACGACAAAAGGAACGGTCGCCCCCTCCAACCACTGTCGCCATTCGCCTAGGGCTAAGCGGATAGCGAGCAGTTCGCGGTTTACCACATCATAGTTACGTTCCGACGGCGACAGGCGATGAGAAAAATACGCGCAAGGGTGGACCTTATCGTCAGAATGGGAGCGCTGGGACAGAATGGCTCCCACGCCCACCTCTGACGCGTCAACCTCGACAATGAACTGTCTAGAGACGTCAGGTGTAACAAGGATAGGAGCGGATGTAAAACGCTTCTTGAGGAGATCAATACTACAATCATACGACCGGTGAGGAGGAAGGGAGGTGGCCCTGGACCGACTGAAGACCGTGCGCAGATCATGATATTCCTCCGGCACCCCTGTCAAATCACCAGGCTCCTCCTGAGAAGAGGGGGCAGAAGAAACAGGAGGGATAGCAGACATTAAACATTTCACATGACAAGAGACGTTCCAGGAGAGGATAGAATTACTAGACCAATTAATAGAAGGATTATGACACACTAGCCAGGGATGGCCCAAAACAACAGGCGTAAAAGGTGAACGAAAAATCAAAAAAGAAATGGTTTCGCTATGATTACCAGAGACAGTGAGGGTTAAAGGTAGCGTTTCACGCTGAATCCTGGGGAGAGGACTACCATCCAAGGCGAACATGGCCGTGGGCTCCCCTAACTGTCTGAGAGGAATGTCATGTTCCCGAGCCCAGGCTTCGTCCATAAAACAGACCTCCGCCCCAGAGTCTATCAAGGCACTGCAGGAAGCTGCCGAACCGGTCCAGCGTAGATGGACCGACAAGGTAGTACAGGATCTTGGAGAGACCTGAGTAGTAGCGCTCACCAGTAGCCCTCCGCTTACTGATGAGCTCTGGCCTTTTACTGGACATGACATGACAAAATGACCAGCGGAACCGCAATAGAGACAGAGGCGGTTGGTAATTCTCCGTTCCCTCTCCTTAGTCGAGATGCGAATACCCCCCAGCTGCATGGGCTCAGCACCTGAGCCAGTGGAGGAAGATGGTCGTGATGCGGAGAGGGGGGAAACGGATAACGCGAGCTCTCTTCCACGAGCTCGGTGACGAAGATCTACCCGTCGTTCTATACGAATAGCGAGTTCAATCAAAGAATCCACGCTGGAAGGAACCTCCCGGGAGAGAATCTCATCCTTTACCTCCGCGTGGAGACCCTCCAGAAAACGAGCGAGCAACGCCGGCTCGTTCCAGTCACTGGAGGCAGCAAGAGTGCGAAACTCTATAGAGTAGTCCGTTATGGATCGATTCCTTGACATAGGGAAGACAAGGCCCTGGAAGCTTCTTTCCCAAAAACTGAACGATCAAAAACCCGTATCATCTCCTCCTTAAAGTTCTGATACTGGTTAGTACACTCAGCCCTTGCCTCCCAGATTGCCGTGCCACACTCACGAGCCCGTCCAGTAAGGAGAGATATGACGTAGGCGATACGAGCTGTACCCCTGGAGTACGTGTTGGGCTGGAGAGAGAACACAATATCACACTGGGTGAGGAACGAGCGGCATTCAGTGGGCTCCCCAGAGTAACACGGTGGGTTATTAATTCTGGGCTCCGGAGACTCGGAAGCCCTGGAAGTAGCCGGTGGATCGAGGCGGAGATTGTGAATATGTTTCGAGAGGTCGGAGACTTGGGCGGCCAGGGTCTCAACGGCATGTCGAGCAGCAGACAATTCCTGCTCGTGTCTGCCTAGCATCGCTCCCTGGATCTCGACGGCTGAGTAGAGAGGATCCGAAGTCGCTGGGTCCATTCTTGGTCGGATTCTTCTGTTATGCAGATGAGTGAGGACCCAACAGCGATTCAACAGAAACAGTCTTTTAATGTCCAAACAGGGAAAACATAAATCCTCAATCGTTACAGGAGATGTCCAAACAGGAAAACATAAATCCTCTATCTTTGCAGGAGAGTCCTCCTTCTAGTAGTAGAGGAGAATTGCAGGGCTAGCGGCAACAGACTGCAGGTCCCTCAGGGTAGGCGCGGGCCGTAGAGGACAAAGACACCTGCTCACACGTAGCATCTAATAAAGAGGCAGATTACGACAGGACGGGACAAGGGCAAAGCAAACAAGAATCCGACAAGGACAGAAGCGGAAACAGAGAGAGAAATAGAGACTTAATCAGAGGGCAAAAGAGGAGACAGGTGTGAGAGAGTAAACGAGGTCGTTAGGAGAATGGGGAACAGCTGGGAGCAGGAACGGAACGAAAGAGAGAGAGAAAGATAGTAACCTAATACGACCAGCAGGGGGAAACGAAGAGAAGAGAAAGCACAGGGACAAGATATAACATGACACAGCCCTTGGCAGCAGATTCTGACCTGGTCAAAGAAATGACAAGAGAGATAGGTAGGCTACGTTTATATTTTGCTTAATAACAGTGGCAGCCCATCACATTACCCCAGAGTGGGATATGTACTGTGCTGCAGACACGCCCCCTTTACGAGAGTCACAAGTGTGCATCTGGCACGGCACTGAAGGAGGCAGTGTCATGGTGCGTTCACAACCAAGATGGAAGTGGGAAATTAGCACATACGACTGGGAAAAATTCGCCTGAACTGCCCTCCAACTGGTAATTACTAATGGGAAAGTCGTCTATCGTCTTTAGCACACACTTCTCCCACACGTCACCTACTAAGGAAATAGGCCTCTATAACAGCATTTTCGGGCAGTTAAATGTAACAACAAAACATTCATGTGGTTTTTTGAACTCTGTAATTTGTTTACCAGCAAGATAGCTGTACTTTTAGTTTATGGTTGATGCAGCTTGTTGGCCATTCGCCAATCAGCGTTTCTCAATGAGTTCAAATCACATGATTGCATCCAACTGGTATATTCGACTGGTATTTACGACTTCACAACTGGTAAATTCTCATGGTTACAAACGCAGCATCAGAGTGGAAACTTGAGAGGCTCAACAGACAATGCCGGGAACATTGTGAATGCTGAACATTGTGAATGGAATTTCATTTTCCCGATGTACCGAAACCAAACCGTGACCCCAAAACAACAATACGTACCGAACCGTAGGTTTGGTGAACCGTTACACCCCTAGTGTATAGATGCCATATCTTAATTTGATCATCCCATTGTTGCAGGAAATGTAAACTTGTAGTACATTCAAGGTTTAAAAAGGCTTCTAAAGTTTGTAATTTTCACTTTAAGATGTCAGACTTGATTTACCCTAACAAAAAATGTATCAACCCCTACAATAAATGACAATTAATTATAATCCACAAAACAATTCACATTTCCTGTTGCTGCAGGATTATTTTCCTGCTGTGTGAAACTGGCTCAAATTAAGATACGGCATCTGTATGACAAAGACTTCAATTCGTCATTTCTGGTTGCTTCATCTTTCCTCATTTGCCCTTCTCTTCCCATTTCTCCTCTCCTATTCCCTCGCTAATGAGCCCCATTCACAGAGAAGTATGGTTAGATGTGAAAATTACAGAAAAGAAAGCTAGTTTCAAACCCTCTCTCTCTCTCCCTCTCTCTCCCTCTCCCTCCCTCCCTCTCCCTCCCCTTCCATCTCTCTCTCCTTCCATCTCGCTCTTCTCCCTCTAAGGTTATTCATGTATAAATCTGACAGAAATAAGTCCTGATTCATAGCTACAGTACAAGCCTCACAGTGTGTGCTGTAAAGTTCAGTGCTGTACAGACTCAGGAAATCAGACAGTGATGAGACATGTAAAGGTGTATGCTAGCGCTGCTCTGCCACTTATGACACATTTTACATAATGGCCCGTATCAGTCTGATTATGATGATAAGATTGATGAATATGGATTAGCGCGGTGCTATTTATGAGCTGCTGGGTGATAGTTCTCATTAACATGTAGGGAGAGCAGCCTTCTCTAATAATTCCTTCCAAAGATTGTCAAGGAACGAATGAGAGAGAGAGCAAAGTGATGGGAGAGCAAGAGCTCTTGTTCTCCATGCATTGCTTTAACTAAAGTGTAAATATGATGGATGATAGTTCGACTGTGTTTTTGGGTTATAAACAAGCCTTCTGACCCATATGAAACTCAGACAGGGGAGAGAAAATACAAAAGGATACATGCATATAACAACCATGTTCAGCACGAAGCTGTTTTCGCACAAACCTGAATTAGCCTGCATTAGCCTGTGTAAACTGCTTCACTAGCCACCCGGCTAGCCATTGGCAACTGTGTCATTCCCGGTGCTGACAGCTGTCACTGGGCCAGCTGCTCTGCTGTCAACCTAATATCACCAGAAGATCACCAGCTCTGCAGGCTGTTAATCACCTGCCATAACCTCATTACAGCTCTATAGACACATGATACTGTCAAAGCTAAATTACAGAGCCATAGCCAAAACTGACCACAGACAAATCGCCCAGCTACAGCCAAAGCTAAATGACTCTACCACAGGTGCATGCCAGAGTCAGCAAAGACCACCACAGCCAATATATCCCCCTTTGTTTTACAGAGCAAATGAACCTCAGTATCATCACTATAAACACCCCACAGTCTAATCAAAATGAATACCGAATACTGGTGAAGTCAAAATATCATATTCGCTCACTGCAAGAAGATAACATAATCGCTACAACTATCAGATTCACTCAATGCAAAGCGACCAATTCTTACAATTTCAAACCACTTACCACATCCCTATATCCGTGTCTTGCTCACACCATCCAGTGCCTCGCTGTGCATGTGAAGCAGCCTGTACAGTTTTTCCAGTTTAAATGTCATCTCGCTTCTCGTCAGTGGCTCCTCTACGGGGAGATAGGCCCTGTTACGTCTGCTCAGTGCTCCACTCCTGTCTCTCTCCTACACCAGCAGCTCTGCACAGTCACACAGTGAGGGACAGAGGGCTCATTCTGCTCCGCTCCGTTTCTTTAGTAAGGAGGATTATGATAAGAAGCAGCGTCCTCCCGACAGACACACACACACGTTCATCCAATAATAGGGGGGGGTTCGTACAGTAGGTGCGTGAATGTGTATGTGTGTGTGTATGTCCCACCCACCCATCCAACCCCTACCTACTGCTGCCTAAGGCTTGGAAATGGGCTGGTAGAAATGACAGAGCACAAGACAGACATGAGAGGAAATAGCCCCCCTCCCTCTCTCTCCTACTCTCCTATCCTGCAGGCTGGGCTGTGACAGTGACTTGGCATCTCGGAGGGCACTTGAACAAACATGTTACATAAGACTGAACTAAGGACCTCCAGTCATAGCTCTGGGGAAGGGGAGAGGGAAACACAAGATGTAACACACACACACGAGTAGGCATACACAGTGCAAACACACAGACACACACACACACACACACAAATTAAAGCACCATTCCCATCAACTAAAAATCTGTGTCCACATAGTCATAACCATACTGTCAACATGAATGACTTGACATATAAACACACACACACACACACACACACACACACACACACACACACACACACACACACACACACACACACACACACACACACACACACACACACAACCACACAACCACACAACCACAAACACAAATTATAGCACCATTCCCTGTAGCCCTGAATCCGGCATGATTGGCATTCATGGGCAAAGCTGCAGTAACACACTCAATTACCACTGTCATTACAGACCAAGAGGCCCGGGATCTTCCAAGGCCCTGCTCCTTTGTGTGATAATCCAGGGCCTTAATAAACTAGGTGGCCCAGGATGGGTGCAGGGTGATGGGGGAGGCCTATTGGTGAGCCTCTGGTCTCAGTTTCAGGACCAGGCCAGAGAGGGCAGCTTTACAGCAATAATCCACTGTTTGTCTGACACCAGCCCTGATCCCTTAATCCACACAGCTGCCTAGCTAACCATCTCCAGCCCTGCCAGACTGATACCCCTCCGACACACACACTCAGTCACAAACACAGTCTCACAGTCACAGTCACACACACCACCCTGGGGTACAGACACCACTGTTGGGCTCAGCTGTGTGGCTGGGGTCTAGGGACAGGTGGTGTGTGTGTGGTTGTGTTTGTGTTAGTGTGTGTTTGTGCGTGACCATTAATGCGTATAAACTGTTAAAATAGATGTGATTTTACAATAACATTTCACAATAACGTACTGTATTCATGGTTTTATTGTGAATGGATTTGACAGCCACCTTGTGGCATTCTGCCAGCCAGCCACCAATTTTGAATTCAAGAGAAGTGAAGGCTTGGATTACTTAACGTTATAGGCTAACTTTACAGGCTTGCCACAAACCCCCTTCAAATATATGTATAGTTTTTTTGCAGACACGTTTCGGACAAGTTCTTTTATCAGGACTTAGCCTAGCTGACGTAATTTTTTCACGTTTGATCATATGGGCGAGCTAGCTAGCCAGCCTGATGTTACAGCAGCTTGCTGTGTGTACCGTTAGCTAACTTAGCTAGCTAGTTAGCTAACGTTAGCTGCAAGAACAGCGCCTTTGGATACAGTGGTTGACTAGCAGTATTTGAGGATTGCATGTTTGTGATTGCAATGTTCTCTGCGGACGATGTTCGCCTAGCTGTGATGCAGTAGATGGGCTACTAGCGTAGGTTCAGCAGGGGACAGACTGGTACGTCTGCCCAGCCTGTCACCAAAGATAGTGTGGTGCTGTCACCTAGGGAGCTACCCGGAACAAGGAACGCCAACCTATCTGGGAATGGCCTATGTATGAGTAGGATCAACCTATCTGGGAATGGCCTATGTATGAGTAGGATCAACCTATCTGGGAATGGCCTATGTATGAGTAGGATCAACCTATCTGGGAATGGCCTATGTATGAGTAGGATCAACCTATCTGGGAATGGCCTATGTATGAGTAGGATCAACCTAACTGGGAATGGCCTATGTATGAGTAGCATCAACCAACGGTGATCAAAATAAATGTATTTTCTGTGAAATATTTTTTCTGTAACTCTTCTCACGACAACTAGTTTTAAGCACCTCATGTTCTTCTCCGGTGAGATCACATTTCACCCCTTGACCATTGAAGCCGACGGACATTAAAATGTTAGAGAAGCAAGCCTTACTGTGCAACTATTAATAGTATATCAGTTCAAATATATATAGCTAACAGTAGAAGCCTGACTGAGCTTTCATCCATTCCACATCCGTTTTACTGCAAAATTCTCACACTAAAAGCTATTTAGTTGCACGAAGCAGAGAGGTTTAGCTAAGATCGCTAACTTGGTAAATTGGCTAACTGAGCTGAGCTTGTGATAAATTAGTATATTTTGGCTTTATTTGAATGGTTGTGGTTATCAAAAAGGTGTAATATAGTTAGCTAATGCACTTTTGCACATAGCGCTGTAATGTACAATTTACCTTATTTTAGCCCCCAAAAAACATGCTAAATCCAGGTCAACTGTAACATGAATACCATTGTAAAGAAACAATTTATCCCCTTTCCAGCAAAATCAATGACGAGACCTTCATGCTGCCCGTCTCTGCATGATTGAAGACGGCAATGAGCTCCGTCGGGACTTTTTAAAAATGGCGGGTGGGGAAGCGAAACCTATAGTGTGATAGGGAAAGGGGGAGATAAGCCGTGTGGGGAAACTGCTTTTTTTCACCCAATCTGTCCAACTTATAACCTCCAAAATGTCAATTAAAGACTATTAAAGAGTTTCTAAAAACGTGTCATTAGATACCTATTTGAAGGTTTGTGTCGAATTTGAATCTGGTCTTCAGAAGTAAACAGCGGCTGTGGCGTCTTTTGAGAGTCATGATGGCTTGCAGTGATGATGAATGCATTCAGTTGTACAATTGACTAGGTATCCCCCCTTACTCTGTCACTGTCCCTTTCTTGTTTTTAATCTGCGAGAGAAGCGCTACACCTGGTGGAGAGAGGCTGTACGACACAGAATGAGTTTGCATTATGCGTGCCGTACGTTACATCATGACACGTCACAATTTAACGTACAGCGTCAGAGGGGTCCGTTTTTTCCCAAACTTTTCTTCAATACTATCGGGCCGTTACCACGTCAATCAACGCTTGAATAGAAACGTAGTTCACACCCCAGATTTTGAAGTCAACACAGTCGCTACAGTCCCATTCGTTTTCATTGCAGCCTCGTTTGAATGCCGCGGTTGCGGCATTTGTACGGATTGGGGTTAGTCAACAGTGGTGGTGTGTTAGTTGGGTGTTAGAGAGGCTAAAGTTAGGTAACTTAGCCAATGTTGGCCTAGGTACCTCTGACGCGTGGTGTGATTTATTTAGCTACAGGCTGCAGAAAGTACTTGACATTTCTACCAGCCACTATACTATAGCTCTGTCTGTCCACTCCTACTTATATATCTATCTTAGAAACATTTGTGTTTATGGCAATATCAAAGTTGAACTAGAAAAGGTAAAGAGGACATTTTGTCTTGAGTGTAGTAGCAGTAGTGGCGTAGATCTGTCTGCTGCCTACCTTTCTAATTTTTGTTTTTGTTTACCTCAGCCATTTGGTAAAACTGTTCCATTGCAAATGTAATACCTGTGACCATGTGTCTGTTACTGGTTAAAGCATAAAGCTGCACAGTAACACGTGTACTTTTAACTATCAATGTGGGGTGCCCGAATGCTCACGAACATACCGTAAATTCACTGCTCTTAAAGCACATAGGTATAGAGACAATAAACCTAATGGATCTGTGCTGAGAGATTATCAACAACAATGTGACACTCCCCTAAAATGTGTGGTTGCCTTGTGCAGTCAGGTGTGACACCTTAACCTCTTTTGTACATCACTTGAATGTACATATTCAAGATGGATTAGAAATGGGCCTCCCGAGTGCCGCAGCGGTCTAAGGCACTGCAGTGCTTGAGACGTCACTACAGATCCGGGTCTGATCCCGGGCTGCGTTGCAGCTGGCCAAAAGCGGGAGACCCATGAGGCGGCGCACAATTAGCAGTGTATCAGGGTCGTGTTTCGGAGGACGCATGGCCCTCGAACCCTCACCTCTCCTGAGTCCGTACGGGAGTTGCAGCGATGGGACAAGAATGTAACTACCAATTGTGGAGAGAAAGCGGTAAAACAATTTTTTATAACAATATATATATTTTTTTTAAGTATTAGAAATACATTTCCCATTTCGAGGTTGTGACAACAAGTCCACCGTTATGTCAAGAATTGCATCCCATGTTTCTGGGAAACAAAAAAACAATTGTGTAGAACATCGACAGTTGAAGTCGGAAGTTTACATACATCTTAGCCAAGTACATTTAAACTCAGTTTTTCACAATTCCTGACATTTAATCCTAGTAAAAAGTCCCTGTTTTAGGTCAGTTAGGATCACCACTTTATTTTAAGAATGTGAAATGCCAGAATAATAGTAAAGATACTTATTTATTTCAGCTTTCATTTCTTTCATCACATTCCCAGTGGGTCAAAAGTTTACATACACACAATTAGTATTTGTTAGCATTGCCTTTAAATTGTTTAACTTGGGTCAAATGTTTCAGGTAGCCTTCCACAAGCTTCCCACAATAAGTTGGGTGAATTATGGTCCATTCCTCCTGACAGAGTTGGTGTAACTGAGTCAGGTTTGTAGGTTCCTTGCTCGCACACGCTTTTTCAGTTCTGCTCACAAATGTTCTATAGGATTGAGGCCAGGGCTTTGTGATGGCTACTCCAATACCTTGACTTTATTGTCCTTTTTGCCACAACTTTGGAAGTATGCTTGGGGTCATTGTACATTTCGAAGACCCATTTGCGACCAAGCTTTAACTTCCTGACTTATGTCTTGAGATGTTGCTTCAATATATCCACACTTTTTCCTACCTCATCTACCCCATCTATTTTGTGAAGTGCACCAGTTCCTCCTGCAGCAAAGCACCCCCACAACATGATGCTGCCACCCCCGTGCTTCACGGTTGGATGGTGTTCTTTGGCTTGCAAGCCTCCCCCTTTTTCATCCAAACATAACGATGGTCATTATGACCAAACAGTTCTATTTTTGTTTCATCAGACCAGAAGACATTTCTCCAAAAAGTACGATCTTTGTCCCCATGTGCAGTTACAAACCGTAGTCTGGTTATTTTATGGCGGTTTTGGAGCAGTGACTTCTTCCTTGCTGAGTGGCCTTTCAGGTTACGGCGATACAGTATAGGACTCGTTTTACTGTGAATATAGATACTTTTGTGCCTGTTTCCTCCAGCATCTTCACAAGGTCCTTCGCTGTTGTTCTGGGATTGATTTGCACTTTTCACACCAAAGTACATTCACCTCTAGAAGACAGAACACGTCTCCTTCCTGAGTGGTATGACAGCTGCGTGGTCCCATGGTGTTTATACTTGTGTACTATTGTTTGTACAGATGAACGTGGAACCTTCAGGCATTTGGAAATTGCTCCCAAGGATGAACCATACTTTTGGAGATCTACAATTTTTTTTCTGAGGTCTTGGTTGATTTCTGTAGTTTTTCTCATGATGTCAAGCAAAGAGACACTGAGTTTGAAGGTAGGCCTTGAAATACATCCACAGGTACACCTCCAATGGACTCAAATGATGTCAATTAGCCTATCAGATGCTTCTAAAGCCATGACATCATTTTCTGGAATTTTCCAAGCTGTTTAACGGCACAGTCAACTGTATGTAGTGTATGTAAACTTATGACTCACTGGGATTGTGACACAGTGAATTATAAGTGAAATAATCTGTCTGTAAACAATTGTTGGAAAAATTACTCGTGTCATGCACAAAGTAGATGTCCTAACCGACTTGCCAAAACTATAGTTTGTTAACAAGAAATTTGTGGAGTGGTTGAAAAACGAGTTTTAATGACTCCAACCTAAGTGTATGTAAACTTCTGACTTCAACTGTAGAGGACTTTGTGCTAGACTAACACGTTGCAGCTGCAACAATGGCGTTTTAAAGCACAGACCAAAAGCAGAAGACTGCTTTTAAAAAATAATGTATATTATGTTGATCCTGTGCCTCTGTTCTTTGGGTAATTATGATAATGGTAAAGTATGTTTTTCCCAGTATGTACCTGTACAACAGACATTGGCTGCACTTTTGAAACGTGAGTCTGTATGTGAGCAGCATGCTGCAACACATGCCCAACCCTCAACAGAGAATGGTTTTCATGATGTAAGGGATGGGAAGGGAGTTCAGGGGAATCCATTGCTTAAAATTGAGCCGTCATCTGTTTTTCTGATACTCTAACCGGATTCATTTTAAGTTGTCAATCCACACTTGTTTCCAGATTTTAGATTTTTTTTTGTTGCAGTTTACATTACACCGACAGATATTTTGCCCCACAACAGATCAGCTATAGATCATATGCAGGTTGTTCACCTGTGTAGAGAGCAGAATTTAAAATATTTTGGCCTAGACAAAGATATGAAAGCTCTAAGAGAGTAGCATTAAGATAGGTGATGGGCGAGTTCTAAAAAGGTACTTTTACAAGACAATTTATGATTTCATTGCATTGGGGGTTTCTGGAGAACTTTCAGTAAGAACATTCATTTCTGTCACTACTGTGATATTGATAGAAAAACATTCAGAACTTACCACACTTGTGTGGCATAGCAAGAACCGTACAGTCATATCAAACCCATTTGCAGGGTTTAGCTGCAACAGATTCGGTGTGTGGTGTGAAAAATCGACTCGCCTCTCAATCTGCTAGCCGACTTCCATGCTTGCCAGCCTGGCCTGCCACCATGTCTAGGGCATGACCTGTTCGAGAGCATCGTGTCCTATGATCTTGCTTTGTTTATTGCTCAGTTAGTTCAGGAGAAACACTTGACTTATCAGGGAAACGATGCCGACGACAAAACCTTCAGACATCTCTCCTCGTAGTGAAAGGCTCAGTGGACATGCAGTGTAAAATTGGTGCTTTCTCAGATTACTACCTCTCCTGTCACAGCAGGTCAGGTGGCTTATCTTTCTCAGATTGCTACCTCTCCTGTCACAGCAGGTCAGGTGGCTTATCTTTCTCAGATTGCTACCTCTCCTGTCACAGCAGGTCAGGTCATCAGTACCTATGTCCCTTTCCAGAGCTCATTTCCCACTTTGGTCCACTTACTCGCCTTTGGACTTTAAGCAATGTGCCAGAAAGTTCCGCAACTTTAAAAACCTGTGTAAAACACTTGTAGAGCGACACCAGCTTCTCCAGACCTACTTAAGTGCATGCAAACTGTGACCACAATGTATATAAGTAGAAAAGAGGACTGAGTTCTACGTGAATGACAACAATGACAAAATGAAGGAATCTGTTGCCAGTTTCGATTTAGAGTCAAGGGCTACAAATCAAGTGAACGTTAAGGGTACTTTGTTCAAAAAAGGGCATGTTTGTTTTGCTTGGGAAAGATGAAGAACTACATGTTGGCAGGATTAAGCTGATCATAGTTAACCATGATTCTGTTTATTTTGTTCTCAGAGAAACACATATTTGTGCAATTAAGGGATATCGGTGTCTATTGCTTATTAGGTGCAACCCAAGAGCACTATGCTTACATTAAGCAAGAGGATTTTCTGGATTATTATCCTCTACCAGATTATTACATATGTGGCATGTCAGTAATCATTCTCCATCACTCCTTTGCAGAAACTTTCTAAGAAGAGAGATTACTCTAATCAGACCTGAACCATAGAGGATGACTGAGGGGAGAAGGCATGGTATGCATTTTTAAGATGGGCTGCTTGGTGGTTTAATATTGGTGCTGGAATTAGGTGAATATCAGTGACGATTTCTCCTATCTATTTTGTAGAACAATGAATTTACAGGAAATCTAAGAAGCAATTCTGTCATCTCTTCCGGGTCTCCCTTATGAAACATTGCTCCACTGCTGGAGGGCATACAAGGGCTTGGTGTGGAGAGCGAGAATGATCTGCAGTTTGTGATAGAAGACAAACTTGCAAACATCCTCCGACCAATTCAGTGCAGAAGACTGATGAGCGTCTGGAAAATTGAAGGTAAAGTACATGCAGTATAAAGAGACGATAGACCTCAACTGTCACTCACTCGCTCCCATTGTGCTGGCTGGCGCTTAGGGCATCAACAAGGGTCTTCCACTGTTGTCTGTCCTGGGAAGTCTTCTCTATTGTGCCCCATTTAAGATGATGTTGCTGGAGCTCTGCCTCTACTGTTATACGCCATGGTGTTTTAGATTGTCTTCAAGTGGGCAGGGAAGTGCCACTCTGGTAGCGGAGGTTCCATTTCCTGATCCACCTCCAGCGCCTTTGCTTGATCATTGACATGGCATCCTGTTTTGCCAGTTTGATGAGGTCTTGATTAGATATGATCTTAGACCAGTAGATGTAATATGTATTTTCCAAAGAAGGTTGTATGAAAGATCATTTATTTTGGTTGTGTTTGGTCATCCTCCAGTATTCTGAACCATATAGAACAAGATAGTACACAGTTTTGTTTTGGTCTTTGACTTGCTTGTATTGTCCTGCCTTCTATATTCTATTGAGCCACATAATTGACCTCAGACATGTCAATTAAAAGGTGTTCTGATAAAGTCGCTGGTTGTACAATTTTATGTAAAAATAATAATAATATTGCAGCGATCTAGTCGCTAATTTCAACATTCAGTTACTATCGGGCAAAACACAACCAAATACAAATGCATCCAACAAGTGTGTAGAGTCACAAGCTTGATGTAGTAATTGTATGAAAGACATATGAGACCACATACTCAACTTTAGACTACTTTAATACCCTATATGTGAATTTTTCAAAATACTTATATCTTCAAAGAGCGGCACTAAGTACATAAAGTGCTTTCATTTCTAAATGGTAAAACAATACCCTCAAGTAAAAGGTGACATTCTGTACTGTTGGCTCATATGAAACATTTAATCTTAAAGTGTAGAAGCCAGAAATTATAATAGCTTCACCTTCCATATGCATACTGATATGTTGGACTAATGATGACTGCTACTGATCGTACATTGTCAGAAAAAAGTGACTGATTAATTTATTTGTTCCTTTGTGTACTTTGCTCTTCCAGAACCCGGATTAATTGAATCATACTCAGAACCTGGCCCCTCACCCCTCTTTTCCCAAGCACTCCGAGCACCTCGAACATGTTGCCTTTAACCCCACTCCTCAGTAGACCATGGCCTACAAATTTTAGAGTCAACAGGGACAGGATACCAGCTGGAATCCGTACAGCAGTGGTACAAGACACAAGACCATCAGCAGGAGACAGAAGAGTGATGGTAAGATTGGTCGTTGATCAAATGCGCCGGCACAATCTTAATCTGTCCAGAGCAATATGTCACAATGTTGTAAGGAGTATCACTCGAGAGAACCCCAGAAGTTTTACTGATGTCTACCAGGATGGAGAGGCCACTTCTAAACTAGAGTAGAACATGTAAACCGGGAAACTGTCGAGGCGGCGAAAAGAGAGAAACTCTCATACTGTTAATCGGCAGAAGGAAGAAACATGTAAAGAGCCCTAGTGGACCAGTACGGATGCGTTAGGTGCAACCTGAAGGCCTCCCCCCAACGGAAACAGAGGAGACCTTGGAAGACCTGAAGAGAGAGATGGCACAAGAAGGGATGGGAGGAGATACAGTTGAAGTCTGAGGTTTACATACACCTTAGCCAAAGATATTTAAACACTGTTCTCCACAATTCCTGACATTTAATCCTAGCAAAAATTCCCTGTCTTAGTTCAGCTAGGGTCACCACTTTATTTTAAGAATGTGAATGTCAGAATGATAGTAGAGAGAAGGATTTATTTTAGCTTGTATTTCTTTCATCACATTCCCAGTGGGTCAGAAGTTTACATACAGTCAATTTATATTTGGTAGCATTGCCTTTAAATTGTTTAACTTAGGTCAAACGTTTCGGGTAGCCTTCAACAAGCTTCCCACAATAAGTTGGGTCAATTTTGGCCCATTCCTCCTGACAGAACTGGTGTAACTGAGTCAGGTTTGTAGGCCTCCTTGCTCGCGATGGCTTTTTCAGTTCTGCCCACAAATGTTCAATAGGATTGAGGTCAGGGCTTTGTGATGGCCACTCCAATTCCTTGACTTTGTTGTCCTTAAGCCATTTTGCCACAACTTTGGAGGTTTTCTTGGGGTCATTGTCCATTTGGAAGACCCATTTGCGACCAAGCTTTAACTTCCTGACTGATGTCTTGAGATGTTGCTTCAATATATCCACATATTTGTTCCTACCTCATGATGCCATCTATTTTGTGAAGTGCATCAGTCCCTCCTGCAGCAAAGCACCCCCCACAACATGATACTGCCACCCCTGTGCTTCACGGTTGGGATGGTGCTCTTCGGCTTGCAAGCCTCCCCCTTTTTCCTCCAAACATAACAATGGTCATTATGGCCAAACAGTTACATTTTTGTTTCATCAGACCAGAGGACATTTCTCAAAAAAGTACGATCTTTGTCCCCATGTGCAGTTGCAAACCGTAGTCTGGCTTTTTTTATGGCGGTTTTGGAGCAGTGGTTTCTTCCTTGTCGATATAGGACCCGTTTTACTGTGGATATAGATACTTTTGTACCTGTTTCCTCCAGCATCTTCACAAGGTCCTTTTCTGTTGTTCTGGGATTGATTTGCACTTTTCGCATTGAAGTACGTTCATCTATAAGAGACAGAACGTGTCTCCATCCTGAGCGGTATGACGGCTGCGTGGTCCCATGGTGTTTATACTTGCGTACTATTGTTTGTACAGATGAACATGGTACCTTCAGGCGTTTGGAAATTGCTCCCAAGGATGAACCAGACTTGTGGAGGTCTACAATTTTTGGGGGCTGATTTCTTTTGATTTTGCCATCATGTCAAGCAGAGGCACTGAGTTTGAAGATAGGCCTTAAAATACATCCATATGTACACCTCCAATTGACTCAAATGATGTCAATTAGCCTATCGGAAACTTCTAGAGCCATGACATAATTTTCTGGAATTGTTTAGAGACACAGTCAACTTAGTATATGTAAACTTCTGACCCACTGGAATTGTGATACAGTGAGTTCTAAGTGAAATAATCTGTCTGCAAACAATTGTTGAAACAACTACTTGTGTCATGCACAAAGTAGATGTCTTAACCGACTTGCCCAAACTATAGTTTGTTGACAAGAAATTTGTGGAGTGGTTGGAAAACGAGTTTTAATGACTTCAACATAAGTGTATGTAAACTTCCGACTTCAACTGTACTTGAGAAGACATACATACTACAGTGGCGCTACCTGAATAGGAAACCTCCACCTTCCATATCAGATGTCATGGAAGGATGGCCATTTCTGTTCTCAAAGAAGGGCCTATACTCCCACTTCCATCTCTTAATCGACATTCCCTAGCTGATGAAGCTGCCGGAGGCCAATGAGATGAGAAGCCAGACAATCCTAAAGTTCTGTCAAGTCAACAAAACCAAACCAGGGGTT
Organism: Oncorhynchus nerka; assembly: GCF_034236695.1. Lineage (NCBI taxonomy): Eukaryota > Metazoa > Chordata > Actinopteri > Salmoniformes > Salmonidae > Oncorhynchus > Oncorhynchus nerka. The sequence continues at coordinate 58,510,315 of NC_088422.1, forward strand.
CAAGAAGACTTGTCTGCCTTTCAAGAAAACGAGAACACTAACAAGGCCATCTGCATCATGCTGGTCATTCTGGATTACTTTAAAGAACCTAAGGAGGGCATCTTCCTTCAGGCTGATGTAAGTTCTCACTCACTCAAACACACACACACACACACACACACACAAACACACACATACCACTGAGTTGTAATATACTGTAGTTTATTGTATTATTTTCTAGCCTGTCTGCCACAGCTGCTGACATCCAAAGATCTGTTCCCTTACTCTGCACACCTCGGTTGATTGTTCAAGGTACTGTATAGACCTCCTTTCATTACAGTCGTTAAAGTTTGCTCTGTAAAGGAAGTCAAGGTCGTGGGATTGAGCATGTGATTGTGTTGGGCACTAACTATTTTTGGGGGAGGGGAGAGGCGGGGGGTCCTATGAGGGGTGGTTGCTGGAAAAAGGTATATATTGAAAAGATGATCCCCTAACATTATGTTGATCTACAGTATTTCAGGAGAGACTTTGACGAAACCCACAGCCTGGATGCTGTCCATTGAAGGACAGGTGGTGATGGGGCCACATACCAACTTTGTGAACGGGATGGCTGCACTCTTCACAAGCTACTACAACTTCAATGTGCAGTATCTGGAGGAGGCCTCATGCACACTTGAGTTCGTTCAAAGTTAATCGAAAACTCAAGCCAACTCATTTAGGTCTGGCTTACACAGGCAGGTCAGCTCTTCTGCCAATTATTGGGCAAATGATAAGAATTGGACTGCCTGTGTAAATGCCTTATATGTAGCTGTAGGCAGCATGCTGGGCCTCCTATTCACTAACTTGCAGATAGTGGAGTTTAGTACTGTGAAGTTGGCTGGATTTGTAAAGCAGTGTACCCTGGGTGTATGGTGGTAATATGTGATATATGGTTTAGGGAATTATGGTTGTTGCTCCACTTTGCTGTCTGATAGGCCACACAGACATTATTTCCATATATTAATTACACCTACCCAGGCCTCTTAAAACTACGACCTCTACCTAGAGGCTGTTTCTGATGGTGCCTCTGATGAAGGCACATAACACACATGGTTTGTTTACTTGGAAAAGTTACAGCTATTCAATTGTTCTCTCTCTCTCTCTCTCTCTCTTTCTCTCTGTTTTATTGTTTTTAGAGGCTTCCTGGGCATCAACCCACAGGAAGGCTCCAAGGCGGCTTTTAGGAAGGTGATGAGCCGAAAGTCTGGAAAATTTGTGGGGGAAAAAACGTGGCACAATTAATCCACATGGTAACCCTTTTGAAGAAGACGATACTGTGAAGCAATGGGAATGTAGTCACGGAAAAGTTGGTGCCGGAGCTGTCAGGAACAGTTCCGGCACCACATTTGTTTAACGACCATAGTTCCTGTTCCTCTATTAGGTTTGTTACTGAGTTATAACGTTTCACCCCCCCCCCCCTTATAGGTTGGATAGGTGGTGTTGTTAAATAATTTCTTTATTGGTCATCAGGAATGTAACCCTGGTTCAAATGTTTAAGATACAAGTGCATTGGTTTGGACAAACCGATCCAAATGTAGCATGCATCAGTCAGAAAATGGATTCAAACATTATGAACCACCGGTTAACTAAAAAATGTTGCTCATATTACTCACAAACATTATATGTTAATAGCGCCAGAGGGGATGGCTGCCGTTTTATGGGCTCCTAACCAATTGTGCTATTGTGTGTGCTTTTTCACATTAATAGTAACTTATTTTGTACCTAATGTTTCTGGTACCGTCTCTTATGACCGGAAAGAGGTTTTGGATAACAGCTGGTGCACAAAATCTAATATTAAGCAAGTCTCAAGGTTTTGCGCGACTAAGGTAGAGTATCTCATGATAAACTGTAGACCACACTATTTACCAAGAGAGTTTTCATCTATATTTTTCGAAGCTGTCTATTTACCACCACAAACCGATGCTGGAACTAAGACCGCACTCAACAGGCTTTATAAGGCCATAAGCAAACAAGAAAATGCTCATCCAGAGGTGGCGCTCCTAGTGGCCGGGAACTTTAATGCAGGCAAACTTAAATCCGTTTTACCTCATTTCTAGGATACATGTGCAACCAGAAGACAAAAAACTCGAGACCACCATCACTCCGCACACAAAGAAGCACACATACAGTGGGACAAAAAAGTATTTAGTCAGCCACTGCAAGTTCTCCCACTTAAAAAGATGAGAGAGGCCTGTAATTTCATCATAGGTACACTTCAACTATGACAGTCAAAATTAGAAAAAAAATCCAGAAAATCACATTATAGGATTTTTTATGAATTTATTAGCAAATTATGGTGGAAAATAAGTATTTGGTCAATAACAAAAGTTTATCTCAATACTTTGTTATATACCCTTTGTTGGCAATGACAGAGGTCAAACGTCAAAAGTCTTCACAAGGTTTTCACACACTGTTGCTGGTATTTTGGCCCATTCCTCCATGCAGATCTCCTCTAAAGCAGTGATGTTTTGGGGCTGTTGCTGGGCAACATGGATTTTCAACTCCCTCCAAAGATTTTCTATGGGGTTGAGATCTGGAGACTGGCTAGGCCACTCCAGCACCTTGAAATGCTTCTTACGAAGCCACTCCTTCGTTGCCCGGGCAGTGTGTTTGGGATCATTGTCATGCTAAAAGACCCAGCCACGTTTCATCTTCAATGCCCTTGCTGATGGAAGGAGGTTTTCACTCAAAATCTCACGATACATGTCCGCATTCATTCTTTCCTTTACACGGATCAGTCGTCCTGGTCCCTTTGCAGAAAAACAGCCCCAAAGCATGATGTTTCCACCCCCATGCTTCACAGTAGGTATGGTGTTCTTTGGATGCAACTCAGCATTCTTTATTCTCCAAACACGACGAGTTGAGTTTTTACCAAAAGGTTATATTTTGGTTTCATCTGACCATATGACATTCTCCCAATCTTCTTCTGGATCATCCAAATGCTCTCTAGCAAACTTCACACGGGCCTGGACATGTACTGGCTTAAGCAGGGGGACACGTCTGGCACTGCAGGATTTGAGTCCCTGGCGGAGTAGTTTTACTGATGGTAGGCTTTGTTACTTTGGTCCCAGCTCTCTGCAGGTCATTCACTAGGTCCCCCCGTGTGGTTCTGGGATTTTTGCTCACCGTTCTTGTGATCATTTTGAACCCACGGGGGGAGATCTTGCGTGGAGCCCCAGATCGAGGGAGAATATCAGTGGTCTTGTATGTCTTCCATTTCCTAATAATTGCTCCCACAATTGATTTCTTCAAAACCAAGCTGCTTACCTATTGCAGATTCAGTCTTCCCAGCCTGGTGCAGGTCTACAATTTTGTTTCTGGTGTCCTTTGACAGTTCTTTGGTCTTGGCCATAGTGCAGTTTGGAGTGTGACTGTTTGAGGTTGTGGACAGGTGTCTTTTATACTGATAACAAGTTCAAACAGGTGCCATTAATACAGGTAACGAGTGGAGGACAGAGGAGCCTCTTAAAGAAGAAGTTACAGGTCTGTGAGAGCCAGAAATCTTGTTTGTTTGTAGGTGACCAAATACTTATTTTTCACCATAATTTGCAAATAAATTCATTAAAAATCCTACAATGTGATTTTCTGGATTTCTTTTCTCATTTTGTCTGTCATAGTTGAAGTGTACCTATGATGAAAATTACAGGCCTCTCTCTCACCTTTTTAAGTGGGAGAACTTGCACAATTGGTGGCTGACTAAATACTTTTTTCCCCCACTGTAGCTCTCCCTCGCCCTCCAATTGGAAAATCTGACCATAACTCTATCCTCTTGATTCCTACTTACAAAACTAAATCAGGAAGTACCAGTGACTCGCTCAATATGAAAGTGGTCAGATGACGCAGATGGTAAGCTACAGGACTATTTTCTAGGACAGACTGGAAAATGTTTCGGCATTCTTCCGATGGCATTGAGTACACCACATCAGTCAATGGATTCATCAATAAGTGTATCGATAACATCGTCCCCACAGTGGCCGTATGTACAGTTGAAGTCGGAAGTTTACATACACTTAGGTTGGAGTCATTAAAACTCGTTTTTCAACCACTCTACAAATTTCTTGTTAACAAACTATAGTTTTGGCAGGTCGGTTAGGACATCTACTTTGTGCAAGACGCAAGTAATTTTTCCAACAAATGTTTACAGACAGATAATTTCACTTATAATTCACTGTATCACAATTCCAATGGGTCAAACGTTTACATATACTAAGTTGAGTGGTCTGTGCCTTTAAACAGCTTGGAAAATTCCAGAAAATGATGTCATGGCTTTAGAAGTTTCTGATAGGCTAATTGACATAATTTGAGTCCATTGGAGGTGTACCTGTTGATGTATTTCAAGGCCTACCTTCAAACTCAGTACCTATTTGCTTGACATCATGGGAAAATCAAAAGAAATCAGCCAAGACCTCAGCCAAAATAAATTGTACACCTCCACAAGTCTGGTTCATCCTTGGGAGAAATTTCCAAACACCTGAAGGTACCGGGTTCATCTGTACAAACAATAGTACGCAAGTATAAACACTATGGGACCACGCAGCCATCATACCGCTCAGGAAGGAGACGCGTTCTGTCTCCTAGAGATGAACGTACTTTGGTGCGAAAAGTGCAAATCAACCACATAACAACAGTAAAGTACTTTGTGAAGATGCTGGAGGAAACAGGTACAAAAGTATCTATATCCACAGTAAAACGTGTCCTATATCGACATAACCCGAAAGGCCGCTCAGCAAGAAGGAAGCCACTACTCCTGAACCGCCATAAAAAAGCCAGACTATGGTTTGCAACTGCACATGGGGACAAAGATCGTACTTTTTGGAGAAATGTCCTCTGGTCTGATGAAACAAAAACAGAACTGTTTGGCCATAATGACCATCGTTATGTTTTGAGGAAAAAGGGGGAGGCTTGCAAGCCGAAGAGCACCATCCCAACAGTGAAGCACGGGGTTGGCAGCATCATGTTGTGGGAATGCTTTTCTGCAGGAGGGACTGATGCATTTCACGAAATAGATGGCATCATGAGGTAGGAAAAATATGTGGATATATTGAAGCAACAAGACATCTCAAGACATCAGTCAGAAAGTTAAAGCTTTGTCACAAATGGGTCTTCGAAATGTACAATGACCCCAAGCATACTTCCAAAGTGGTGGCAAAATGGCATAAGGACAACAAAGTCAAGGTATTGGAGTGGCCATCACAAAGCCCTGACCTCAATCGCATAGAAACATTTGTGGGCAGAACTGAAAAAGCGTGTGTGAGCAAGGAGGCCTAGAGACCTGACTCAGTTACACCACCTCTGTCAGGAGGATGGGCCAAAATGTACCCAACTTATTGTGGGAAGCTTGTGGAAGGCTACCCGAAACGTTTGACCCACGTTAAACAATTTAAAGGCAATGCTACCAAATACTAATTGAGTGTATGTAAACTTCTGACCCATAAAGTGGTGATCCTAACTGACCTAAAACAGGGAATTTTTACTAGGATTAAATGTCAGAAATTGTGAAAAGCTGAGTTTAAATGTATTTGGCTAAGGTGTATGTGAACTTCCGACTTCAACTGGCAACATCTGCATAGAGCTAAAGGGTAGAGCTGCCGCTTTCAAGGAGCGTGATTCTAACCTGGACGCTTATAAGTAATCCCGCTACGCCCTCCAACGAACCATCAAACAGGACTAAGATTGAATCGTACTACACCAGCTCCGACGATCGTCGGATGTGGCAGGGCTTGCAAACTATTACGGGCTGCAAAGGGAAGTAGAGCCGCGAGCTGCCCAGTGACACGAACCTACCAGACGAGCTAAATGACTTCTATGCTCGCTTCGAAGCAAGCAACACTGAAGCATGCATGAGAGCATCAGCTGTTCCGAACGACTGTGTGATCACGCTCTCCGTAGCTGATGTGAGTAAGACCTTTAACCAAGTCAACATTCACAAGGCTGCAGGGCTTCTATCCTCAAGCTATAAGACTCCTGAACAGCTGACTATCCGGACGATTTGCATTGTCGTCATTGTCGGTAGCTGCTGCTATTCTCTGTTTATTATCTATGCATAGTGACTTTACCTCTACCTACATGTACATACTACCTCGACTAACCTGTGCCCTTGCACTGGTACCCCCTGTATATAGCCTCGCTACTGTTATTTTATTGTTGCTCTTTAATTATTTGTCACGCCTTGGTCATAGTGTTTTGTGTTTTCGTTATATATTTGGTCAGGCCAGGGTGTGACATGGATTTATGTGTTGTGTTTCGTATTGGGGTTTTATAGGATTTGGATTGCGAATGATTAGGGGTGTGTCTAGTTAAGCTTGGCTGCCTGAGGCGGTTCTCAATCAGAGTCAGGTGATTCTTGTTGTCTCTGATGGGGAACCGTATTTAGGTAGCCTGGGTTTCACTTTGTATTTCGTGGGTGATTGTTCCTGTCACTGTGTAGTTTCACCAGATAGGCTGTATTAGGTTTCACGTTCCGTTTGTTGTTTTGTATTTTTGTATAGTTATTTCATGTGTCACTTTTTCCATTAAAGTCATGAGTAACCACCACGCTGCATTTCGGTCCGACTCTCTTTCTACAAACGAAGAACGCCGTTACATTATTATTATGTTTATTATTTATTTAATTTTTTACTTCAGTTTATTTTAGTAAATACTTTCTTAACACTTATTTTTCTTCAAACTGCATTGGTGGTTCAGGGCTTGTAAGTAAGCATTTCACTGCAAGGTCTACACCGGTTGTATTTGATTTGATTTTGATTCTACCTTCCAAAAATACCTCACATTTTGTGACAACTGACGTGACCTCTCCTCGAGTGTCGAACTTAGCTTGGAACTGTGACAGTCATTGATCTACAACTAATTTTGCGTGCCAAAAAAAACCCAGGTAATATCAGTAGCCTCATCAAACTGCGAGCAGCTTCACACGCTGACCAACGAGAGGTATAGGTAGGCCTATTCCTGATCTTGCACATATGCACGTCACCTTCAGCATTCAAATGTTTGTAAAACTGCTTGCGCAATATTAGGCTTTATTCATTGAGTGGCAACCTATGTCATTTGCTAGGTTATTTATTGTTATCAAATGCGATGTTGATAATGGTGTTTTTACTGGAAAAAAAGTAGCCTAAGCTACTGCCGGAGACCCCTCTCATCTGGCTATACCTGCAGATTGGGGCTTCAATTCTATTTAATTTGATTGTTCAGGTTAACCATCAGCCATAGTTTTGGTAGTTTTACCTCAGTACTGCATTACCATATGTTCACATAATGTTGTGAAGTGTGTCAAAAATCTGCATTAGTATTTCAATGCACACACACTCACACACGCTCAGGAATTAGATAGTTAATACACCTTTGTCACATGTTTATAATGGATGTTATATTTGTGATTCAGTTTAACACTGTCTCGATCTCTTTCGAATTGCATCATTGTTTACAGTCTTCTAAAAGTTTAGTTTAGAGATGCTAATGAAAAAATACACGTTTTCAACAAGATGGTAAAAGATGTGTACATTTTTTTTTAAATCAGTTTAATTTTCACAGAACAATAACATATTCAGTGGTGAAATTCATCAACAAATCTAAATATATCTATACTCTACGAGAATAAAAAACAGCTCAATAGATTAGCAGCTTTAATTCTCTTTTTTGATTGCAGACCTTTTCTTACTTTCCATTCATGTTAACTTTGTCAATGTTACACATTTAACGTTTACATTTTTGTGTGTTTTTCTCTCTCTTCTATTTATGGGGTTGATCACCTTTAATATTGCAGATAGATTGTAGCTTCCATTAATGTAATTGTCTGCATCATTTCCAATCCCCCATATATTTTTTGTCTATATATATAGAAACCGAAAGGCAGAGAACACTCATGTCACCGTTTTATACAGACATCTGATCAACAGAGAGGGATATATATATATATATATATATACGAGAGAGAGAGAGAGAGAGAGAGAGAGAGAGAGAGAGAGAGAGAGAGAAAGAGAGACCCACTTGAGCTCATACAGAAACACCTCCACACACACTGTGTAAAATAAGCTGTACATTTCAATGAAACACGGTGAAGCCCCAAAATTGCCCTCCCTAGAAGCCTGTGTTTCAGACATAAGGAAGTGGATGGCGGCAAATGTTTTACTTTTAAACTCGGACAAAACAGAGATGTTTGTTCTAGGTCCCAAGAAACAAAGAGATCTTCTGTTGGATCTGACAATTAATCTTGATGGTTGTACAGTTGTCCAAAATAAAACTATAAAGAACCTCTGCGTTACTCTGGACCCTGATCTCTCTTTTGACGAACATTTCAAGACTGTTTCAAGGACATCTACGTAACATCGCAAAAATCTGAAACTTTCTGTCCAAAAATGATGCAACACTTTTTATCCATGCTTTTGTCACTTCTAGATTAGACTGCTGCAATGGTCTACTTTCTGGCTACCTGGATAATGCACTAAATAAACTTCAGTTAGCACTAAACACGGCTGCTAGAATCCTGACTGGAACCAAAAAATGTGATCATATTACTCCAGTTATAGCCGTTCTACACTGGCTTCCTGTTAAGGCAAGGGCTGATATCAAGGTTTTACTGCTAACCTAGAAAGCATTACATGGGCTTCCTCCTAATTATCTTTACCATAAACCTACACATAAGCTACGGTCACAAGACGCAGGCCTCCTTATTGTCCATAGAATTTCTAAGCAAACAGCTGGAGGCAGGGCTTTCTCCTATAGAGCTACATTTTTATGGAATGGTCTGCCTATCCATGTGTGAGGCGCAGACTCGGTCTCAACCTTTAAGTTTATTGAAGACTCATCTCTTTGGTAGGTCCTATGATTGAGTGTAGTCTGGCCCAGGGGTGTGAAGTTGAACGGAAAGTCACTGGAGCGACGAACCACCCTTTCTGGCCAGTTCATCGCTCTCCACTGGGATTCTCTGCCTCTAACCCTATTAAGGTGGCTGAGTCATTGGCTTACTGGTGCTCTTCCATGCCGTCCCTAGGAGGGGTGCGTCACTTGAGTGGGTTGAGTCTCTGACGTGATCTTCCTGTCCGTGTTGTCGCCCCCCCCCCCCCTCGGGTTCATGCCGTGGGGGAGATCTTTGTGGGCTATACTCGGCCTTGTCTCAGGGTAGTAAGTTGGTGGTTGAAGGTATGCCTCTAGTGGTGATGTGCTTTGGCAAAGTGGGTGGGGTTATATCCTGCCTGGTTGGCAGTCGGATGGGGCCACAGTGTCTGACAACCCCTCCTGCCTCAGACTTCAGTAATTATGCTGCAATGGTTTATGTGTCGGTGTCACGCTCGTTGATGGAAGGATCGGACCAAGGTGCAGCGTGGTAGGTGTACATCTTACTATATTCAATGAACACCGAGAAAAAAAAACTACAAACGAACGTAAAGTTTAGTAGGGCTAAACGGCACAGTACCAAAACAAGATCCCACAACCTACAGGTGGGAAAAAGCTGCCTAAGTATGATCCCCAATCAGAGACAACGGTAGACAGCTGCCTCTGATTGGGAACCATACCCGGCCAACAAAGAAATAGAAAACATAGATTGCCCACCCTAGTCACACTCTGACCTAACCAAATAGAGAATTAAAAGGATCTCCAAGGTCAGGGCGTGACAGTCGGGGGGCTAGTGTCAGTCTGTTCTATCTGGAGTATTTCTCCTGTCTTATCCGGTGTCCTGTGGGAATTTAAGTATGTTCCCTCTAATTCTCTCTCTCTTTCTCTTCTCTTGGAGGACCTGAGTCCTAGGACCATGCCTCAGGACTACCTGGCCTGATGACTCCCTGTCCACCTGGTCGTGCTGCTGCTCCAGTTTTTAACTGTTCTGCCTGCGGCTATGGAACCCTGACCTATTCACCGGACATGCTACCTTGTCTCGGACCTGCTGTTTTTAACCCTTTCTCTCTACCACACCTGCTATCTCTAACTCAGAATGATCGGCTATGAAAAGCCAACTGACTTTTACTCCTGAGTTGCTGACCTGTTGCGCCCTCTACAACCACTGTGATTATACCTGGCACAGCCAGAAGAGGACTGACCACCCCTCATAGCCTGGTTCCTCTCTAGGTTTCTTCCTAGCTTCTGGCCTTTCTAGGGAGTTTTTCCTAGCCACCGTGCTTCTACATCTGCATTGCTTGCTGTTTGGGGTTTTAGGCTAGGTTTCTGTATAGCACTTTGTGACATCGGCTGATTTTAAAAAAGGGCTTTATAAATAAATTGGATTGATTGATTGATTCTCTTTGGCATTTATGTCTGAGAGGGACTGTTTGCACTTCTCTTTGTGTGGGATGGCTGAACAGAGGTGGGAGTGGGGGGTAAGCTCTAGGTTTGACCGTGTTTGACTTTCACATGGAGAGAACATTCAAGGGGGCAAATGCCACACAGAGCTTAGTTAATTAAGATATTCTTGACGCTCATACATGCACACAAACACGCACAGTTACAACAGTGGTAAACTTGGTACAAAGTCCACTATACATTTCACGCTATCCACATAGGAATGTGTTACTATCGTCTGCGGGAGCCTGGAAGCAGTTACAAAGTTAGAAAGCAGCACTCCTCAAATATAGAGACACAGCAGCAGTAGAGCCTTTGCAGAGCTTCACAGGTATGCCTACAATATGTCTCTACTTCAACTTGATAGCTTTAAGCATGTGTTAAACATATATGGCTGTGTGTGTGTGTCGACCTCCTCAGAGCAAACACATATCACACGTGCACAAACACACCCGCATACACCATTCTCCCCACTTGCTCCTGCAGACGGCCTACACGGTACAGTGCAAACTGCCCACTCTGATACTTTCCGTGCAACCTCATCAGTTTGGTAATTAAAAACAGGCACCACGTGGAAGTGATTTGTCTAAGGGGAAACTCAATGTAGGTGGGCACTAGTCAATGTAGGTGGGCACATTCACCGGGAATGTTCCCTTCAGCCAAATTAATAGAGACAGCGTGTGTAGATGTCTAATACGCCTAAAACCCTGCCGTGTAAACCAGGAACATTCCCAGAACATTAGCTAAGATTCCATTTAAGTATTATCTGTTTGATCTAACAGGATGATAACATCCCCCCCAAAAAAAACATTAAAAAAAGGTTTGAAATGAAATATCCTTGGAATGTTCTCCTAAGGTTCATTAAAATGTTGTGCACAACATCTGTAACTACCACCACAGAACATTCCCCCCAAAGTTCTCATTGGGTTCTCAGGTAATGTAATAACACAATATACCAGTAATGTTTTCCCAGGATCCCAAAATTGGTTCTGTGAATGTTCCCAGAACATTCGTTAGGTTGTGGCAATTGTTCTCATCACAGAAAAACTGTCCAGTATGCTGATGATTGTACAATGTTTGTATAAAACATTCACCTGATGTAGCAAGAACGTTCCCGGAACACATTTCACCTGTTCTTTAAAGAACGTTTCATTAGGTTGTGGGAACAGTCTGGTGAGAACATTGTGGGATCATCATAAAACATATGTTCCCAAAACACAAAAAATGTCCCGTTACGTGGAGAATTCTATAATGTTTATTTTAGAGTGCAAAAAAAACATTCACCTGATGTTACAAGAACATTCCCAGAACAGAAAAAAGAAAAAGTTCCGAACACATTCCCAAAATACTAAAACTGTCAAGTTTTTTAAAAACCTTTATTTAACTAGGCAAGTCAGTTACGGACAAATTCTTATTTTCAATGACGGCCTAGGAACAGTGGGTTAACTGCCTTGTTCATGGGTAGAATGGCATATTTTTACCCAGTCAGCTCGGGGATTCCATCTTGCAACCTTCCGGTTACTTGTCCAATGCTCTAACCACTAGGCTCTCTGTCGCCCCATGAGTTGTGCTGACATTCAGATAATGTTTGTATCAGGGTGCACAAAATGTTCCATTGATGTTGCAAGAATTTTGACAGAAATTCGTGGGAACAGTGTGGATAAACTACAAGAAATATGTTCCTAAAATACAAAATTGTGATGATATTCATACAATGTTTAGATGGCACTAGGGCTGTTGCAGTGACCGTATTACCGCCCCACTGGCGGTCCCGAGTCATGCTGTTTCCTGAAGTCCACGATCATCTCCTTTGTTTTGTTGACGTTAAGTGTGAGGTTATTTTCCTGACACCACACTCCGAGGGCCCTCACCTCCTCCCTGTAGGCCGTCTCATCGTTGTTGGTAATCAAGGACGACGCCGCAGTGGTAGGCTTGATTACCAACAACGACGAGACGGCCTGCAGGGAGGAGGTGAGGGCCCTCGGAGTGTGGTGTCAGGAGAATAACCTCACACTCAACGTCAACAAAACAAAGGTGATGATTGTGGACTTCAGGAAACAGCAGAGGGAGCACCCCCCTATCCACATCGAAGGGACAGTAGTGGAGAGGGTAGTAAGTTAAGTTCTTCGGAGTACACATCACGGACAAACTGAATTGGTCCACCCACCCACACACGCAGACAGACATTTATTTTTCAACTTTCCTAATGTTAAGCACATTGCTTCTCTTTACAACAGGAGTATAGCCTACCTGGCTGGCATGAAAATGAACCACGGGAAAAGCGTCCTCCATGCGCTATTTAAGCGCATCGATGACATACCCAAATAAATAATGGATTTATTGTGACGGTGTAGGCTATATTACATGGATTTATTGTGACGGTGTAGGCTATATTACATGGATTTATTCGACTTTTTAAAAATGCAGATGTTCCAAAGGACTGCATCAGTGGCTTGTAGCTACGTGTGGACGACAGGAGATGACAAATGTGTTTGTTAATTAACGCTCAATTACCGTCAAACCGACAGTTATTTGCTTGACAATCGCCCTGCTGCCGAAAGTTCAGTGACCGCCACAGCGCTAGGTGGCACAGACGTTCCCTGATTATTGCAAGAATGTTATTGTGCATATGAAAAAGGAGGAGAACATTTTAATAACGCAGAAATGGTGTTCTGTGTCTCTGCAATACAACCGTTGTCCCCTGGTGGCGCTGACGGGTTAATGATCTGACTGCAGAGCTGAAGATTGCAGGTTTAAAACCCACATGTTCTTTAACCATGTTTCTTTGTTATTAAAACTGTGAAATCGTGGCTCAGGTATAATCTACTAAAAGAGAGGATGGCTTTATATATGCATTTAAAAATCTAGTCAGAAATGCAGAATTTGGACTGTGAAAAATAAATCACTGCGTAAAAACCGACTGTTCAACAAAACTCACCTGATATAATTGCTACTTCGAGACACATGATATGGTCCCTCGTCTTACTTTTCATGGTCTGAAAAAAAGTGAGATCGGCACTCATAGTCTTGGATAATATGTCAATTTGGGCCCAGAGGTACGCAGCATATAAAGAGGATGGGTTTAGTGATGGTGAATAACCCAGTTACCAGTAATTCCCTGGGTTAGTTATGTCTCAGAAGGTTTACGAAGGAAGCATGGAATTCCTCATTGACCATACCGCCATGGGTATATAGTGAAAAAAAGATGATGTAATGTAAGAGAGCTTGTGACGCAGTGTATGAAAAACCTGGCTTGGGAACCAAACATTGCAGATTCAAACCTCACATGTGCAGACTGTCAACTTAAGAAGTGCAGGTGAGAACATACAATGTTTAAACTAAATGTAATCCTTAACATTAAGAAGAAATCCATAACCAGATTTGAATCACAGTGCAGTTATCACAAAACTACCACTAACAGGTCCTCATCATCATAAAGGGAAATGTTTTACAAATAGGCCTACCTAACGCTAGTCAGAGGGGATACAAATCTTTTCAACTATTTGCCACGGATATAAAGCGCCCCGCACGTCCTCGTCATTAACAGTTGGAAAACAAACATTCCAGAAATGATTGCAGTTGATACGCAGCCATTGCCAACGGCCTACTTGAGTTGAGAGCGGATTCGCTAAATGGAAGGACTGCGAGCGCAATTTGAAGCCACGACTCGCGCGACTGAAGCGGGCGAAATCTGTCTCATCAATGTCACTGTTCACCGTTCACTCCTGTTTCAACGGGGTGTTATTTCCTTTATAGTGGGAGTGGAGACGTAACAGTTAACAGCATAAGAAAGCTAACCCACATTTGGTGTGTTTTTTGTTGCCCTGTGTTTGATTTGGGAGCTTAAACTTGGTGGGCAGGCTTGTGTTAAACATGAAACAAAGTAGGCTCCTAGACTAATTATTATGTCATTTGCCTTCAGAAAAACAATGTTTTTTGTTGCATATTTAATTCTGGAACCAGCCTAGGTTTAGGGGTGGTTGTAACCTATTCTAAAACAGCATTCTATTAGCAGTTAGCAACAAAAAAAACTCAAATCGACGAGACGCATTTACTATTTCCAAAACTGCAGCTCGTAGATGGAACACACATTTCCTTACTTTAATCAACCAGTCCATTTTGAATTCATGATAAAGCTGTCATGATTTGGCAAGGAATGTAGCTTGTCTACCGTTTCGTATGTGTGTTTTGTATGTGTACCCTCTAGCGGTCATAGGCTATAGGATTTGACGTGGAATTGTATTCAAATGTCATTTTCCTTTTCACAGAAAACCAAACCAAAAATGTGCTTCAACGTTAAGAAAATGTTTTTATTTGTCACATCCCTAATGTGCAGAGTAAAAAAAGATGGTTATGTTTGTATGATTATATGCTGTTCAAATGTCCTATGAACTAAATAACGTGCAGATTGTCAATATATAAATTGTCAAATGTATAGTTGTGATTGTATGATTAAATGCTTTTCAAATGTCCTATGAATGAAATGAAAATGCCATGAGTCTCTACATCACCTTCAAAGGACGACATGTAGCCGAGCGGTTAGGAGTGTTTGGCCCAATAACATAAAGGTCGCTGGTTCAAACACCTGAAAGGTGAAACGTTGTGAAAAATCTGCAGTTGTGCCATTGAGCGAGGTACTTTCTCCAGTGTCACCATCAACGATGGCTAATCCCTGGCTCTGACCCCACTCTCAGGGGAATTGGGATACACTAAAAAACACACTTGTACATGTATGAAATAGTATCAAATGCAAATATCCATTAAATCTGGATGTATCTGTTTTCTAATGCTTTAAGGAGCTACACATTTGCATGCTGTGAATGTTGTGGTAAAACTTAAATATAACATTTCTTGAAAAGTTCTGAGGACCGCCAAGACAAGGTCAAATGTATATTGCAGTGAACATCAATGGAATATTGTGGAACCCTAAAACAAATATGCTATGATTAAAAAAAATACAAATGAACTTATTTGGAAATTGTAAAACATTGTGCACCTTTGTGGAACATCTGTGCAAACTATGTGAATATCACAAGAATATTCTTGCAACATTCCAGACAACTCCCATAACTTCATTAAATGTTCTGGGAACCTTTACGGAACTTAGACCAGGTGTTTTGTCAACATTCTTACAACATTATAGGAATGTCCTGTGCAACCTAACTTAAACATTATCTGAAAGTCATCACAACTGAGGATTTTTTGAAACTCTCTCTTGTAATGTACCCACACCCTAATGAAATGTTCTGGGAACCTTTAAAGAACTCAGAAAGGCTGTTCTGTCAACATTCTTGCAACAACAAAGGAATGTTTTGTGCACTCTGATACAAAACTATCTGAATGTAAGCACAACTGGACAGTTTTTTGGAAATCTCTCTCTTTTCATATCCCAACAATGTTCCCAGAACCAAAAGATACAAGAACCTTTAAAGAACAGACGAAATGTGTTCTGGGAACATTCTTGTAACATAAGGTGAATGTTTTTTGCACCCTAAAAGAAACATTGTAGAATAATATGCACAACTGGTCAGTTTTTGTGTTTTAGGAACATATATATAAAAAATATATATAAAATTAAAAAATTAAAAAACGATGCCATGGCTTTAGAAGCTTCTGATAGGCTAATACTTATTTTCCACCATAATTTGCAAATAAATTCATAACAAATCCTACAATGTGATTTTCTGGATTTTTTTTCTCATTTTGTCTGTCATAGTGGAAGTGTACCTACGATGAAAATTACAGGCCTCTCTCATCTTTTTAAGTGGGAGAACTTTCACAATTGGTGGCTGACTAAATACTTTTTTGCCCCACTGTATATATATATATTTACCCCCGTTTTTCGCCCCAATTGGTAGTTACCGTCTTGTCTCATCGTGCAAGTCCTGTATGGACTCCGGAGAGGCGAAGGTCGAGAGCCGTGCGTCCTCCAAAACACAACCCAACCAAGCCGCACTGCTTCTCGACACAATGCCCACTTAACCCGGAAGCCAGCCGCACCAATGTGTCGGAGGAAACACCGTGCACCTGGAGACCGTGTCATCGTGCACTGCGCCCGGCCCGCCACAGGAGTTGCTAGTGTGCGATGGGACAAGGACATTCCTTACCGGTCAAACCCGGACGACGCTGGGCCAATTGTGTGCCGCTCCATGGGTCTCCCGGTCGTGGAGACAAGAGCCTGGACTCGAACCCAGAAACTCTAGTGCCACAGCTAGCACTGCGATGCAGTGCCTTCGAACACTGTGCCACTCGGGAGGCCTGGAACATATATTTTGTGAGGTCCCCACTATGTTCTCACCAGACTGTTCCCACAACCTAATGAAACATTCTGGGAACCTTTCAGGTTAAATGTATTCCAGGAACGTTCTAGCTACATCTGCACGACTGAACAGTTTTTGTGAGAACGTTTGCGGCGACCTAACGAATGTTCTAGGAACTTTAACAGGAACAATTTTGGTTAGCCGGGTGGGGTTGTTTTGTCTTCAGTGGAGTTGACATCTCTCTCCCACCTCGCCCCCCCCCCCTCTCTTCTTCTCCCCCTCTTCCTTCCTCGCTCAGAGAACTCGACAATGTCCAATGTTAGTCTTTGTGGTGCTGAGAAAACATTTGCGCAACATCTGAGTAGCAAGAATAACAACACATCATAGTTTATTTTACAGCTTTCCATGGTTAGCAGCTCATGTGGAAAGAAAACTCTGTGAAATGGTACATTTCTCTTGACGGAAAAATATAGGCTGTTTTGATGATGTAGTTGGGGTTGGATGTTGAAGGATATTGGATACTGTATTGCACATCACACTCCAAATAAATAAATGCCACATTCACAATGGGCAAGAGGATGTAGACTCGGTTCCAAGCGCCACAAGATCACTGTGAAATCCTTGATAACAAGCACAAAACATCATAACAAAATCATGTACATGGAGAAACCAAGCATTGCTGTCCAGATTTCCAATGTTATATACACTGAAGAACAGTGAGAAACAAGGGAAAACAGACCATCCCCCACTAAACACACGGCCACAGACACACAGGAACGCACACACACACAGGCACACACACTTCTCCTCAGCCGCCATGACATGAGGTTGATTTGAGTTTGAGCCGATCAAAGAGGCGGTCGATATGTGGTCTCGTTTAACCTGTGATGTCAGCGCCCCCTTACAGCAGAATCACAGCACAGTCCTCAAAGCAGAGAGCCTCTCACGTCTTAACTACAGAATAAATCACCACCGTGGGTGTGTTTACCCCTGGCCTGTGGATGAGTGTATAGGCCCCTTTTCAGTAGACGACACACTGACGTCAAGCACAGATGCACCCGACTTTTGGCTGCGGTAAAGAAATCCATTACCATCTGCGTCCATTCATCATAGCCTAGACTTAAGTTTGTATTACTTATAAACAAAATCACTTTTTGGGGTTCTCATACGCTAACAATTATGTTTTGATTATTGGTTGAACAGACGCTGAGACTATATTTGGTTGTGATCTTTGCAAAATCACTATTTTGGATGCAGCAGCAGGTTAGCTATAATGCTAACACTCATTAACATAGGCTATAGCAAAAGCTTGCCAAAGAGCCGTTTTGCTGAATGAAGTTGAAGTGTTTTATAAGTATAATGCTGTTGATTTGCGATGATGACGCAAACATTATATTAAGCAGGACATTCATATGAGCCTTAGAATCCGATTCTAATCCAAAAGTAGTGTGAAATGCAGCCACCAACTTCAGCACATCGCCTTGGTGCGGCAACAGAGAGGGCTCTAATGGTGGGAGAGGAGGAGGGTCGCCGAGACGGTCTTATCTGTGTGACGGAAGACTGACAACCTGCATGTTTACCTCACCCTTCTCTTTATGTGTGTGTGTGTGTGTGTGTTGCTATTAGGGACTGCCATTGCCTTCCACCTCCTCCCTCTATTCTACTCCTATTCCCTTCTACACGCTTTCCCTATCCTCATGCCTAATAAGCCCACACCAGGGATAGGTTACAGGATCCACCCATAACAAAACATTATACCAGAGAAGGAACGGGAGAGGAGGGAGAGAGAGAGAGGGAGTGTTGGTATGTCAGCCCATGACAGCCCCTCCCAGTACTGATGATGGATGCCATAGCCAGAGAATAGACCATCTATGGTCTACAGAGCATCTCTGATAGAGCGTGCCTGACGTACTGATGTACCAATAGACAAACATCTCTAAAGAACACTTCTGTCAGGCTCGTATATATATTAACCTTGCTGCATCTTAGAAGCCTTATCTGGTGTGACGTGGAACAGATTACTTCAGTAAGCTAATGTATTACACTACAGCACATACACAGACGGAAAAACATGCGCTTTTCTGTAGCTTAACTGAGAGGGGGGGAGATAGAAGGAGAGAGGGAAATAAAATACAATGTGGGTGGAATAATGTGTCCCATTAGCAGAGATGACGGTGTTATTGTAAAGGTGCTTAGTGGAGGTGCAGACTGTTTAGACTGTACATGAAACACTCACGTGTGGCCTGGGACTCTCTCTTCAATCACAGAAAGGAAATATCACTTTGTTTCCATCTCTCGTTCTCTGTGTCGAGTGTGTTAACTGCAATATACTGCAATCTCTCCTCTGTCAAACTCAAATGACTCTTTCTGTGTGAGGATGTAAATGACAGTTAAGGGGCTGGTATATTTTCTGCCCTTAAAACAAGGCGTACTAGAGAGGGGAAAGAGCGGATATCTTGTATTGTGTGTATGTTGGTATGTGTGTGTGTGTGTGTGTGCGCGTATATTTAGCTCCTAGACCAAACAAAGGTTATAATGTGTTGCGTTCCGTCATTGTCCCAACAGCAGCACATACAACATGACATGAAGTGTCATTCCCTGAGGTGAACCACCTGCCGCTGTGTCTGCAGCTGAAACACACACACACACACACACACACACAAACACAAACACACACACAGTCACACACCATGCTCCAGGCACACGACACATAGCAAATACAGGAGCCGCACTCATAGTTTGACAACAAGACCGTACAGTAAAGCCCTGGGGACAGCATTAGCAGCACATCAACACACAGACAGATACTCACACATTAGTGCACTCACACACACATACATACAGACGCACACACACACTCACAAGCACAAAAGCAAAGCCAATTAAAAATGACTGTGTAAGGTGTTAAACACACACACACAGGCCACACCACAGCTGGTCGGAGAGATTTGACTCTCTCTCCATCATGAAAACAGCCTATTAACATGACAAGAGGAGGGGATGTAAAGGAGAGAGAGAAAGGGGCAGAAAGAGCTGTGCCTGTGTTAGTGTGTGTATGTGTGTGTGTGTGTGTGTGTGACAAAGCCTTCCTGCTGCATGAGATAAACCCATCGAGGTGTGTGTAGGAGGGCACTCATATTCACTAGGATCGGTTAGAGGGGCACTGCAGAAACATAAACACCCCATCTCCCCGACCTGAGGTTAGCCCAACCACCAACACTCCAACCACGATCTGCCAGTGCCCAGGCTGAACGACACACACACACACAACCCACTAATTGTGTGCTTTAGGGCTGTCCTCCGACTGAAAAATAATATTTGTCGACCGATAGTGGCCTGGTCGTTCGACCAATTGATGATCAACATTTTAAAACGTGGATTTCTCCATATATAGACACACCCTATGTCTGAATAAAATCAACTATATGTAGGCTACTGAGCTTGTCTGATGCTTTAAGCACTGCGATTAAAAATGAAGGCACAAATTACTAAAGAGGAAGCCAGAGATCAATATAGCCTAACCAGAAGTAAAACAACTCTTCCCGACCCTCCCCCCGCTGCCTTTAAGCTCCTGAATTTGCCGGTAATAGGCTACACCAGCGGTCGGCAACCTTTTCCATTTGGAGTGCCAAGTTATCGCACCATTTCTACTGATCTGCGGTGCCAGTTCTGATTTTCATATGCACATTTTTTTGTGGAACAGTTTCATTTCATTTAAAATAAGGTCTTCATACCTCAAAATCAATGCCATGTGGTTAATCAAAAGTCTATCTAAATGAAAATGATACAAATCTAAAAGTTACTTCTATTGCCATTGCCAATATGTAAAAATAGCCTACATAAAGCCAACAAATGAAAACTTTGCAGCCTGCAGGTAGAAGATATCCTGATAAAAAATAAAATCCTATAAATCACATTGGCTACGCATGGCCTGTCTGCAAAGAACTTGAAACATTGTATCAACTGTTAACTTGGTCAGCCAGAAGCTGGTGCTAGCAAAATTGCAACATTGTATAAAATATTCTGGGCCCTCAGTTTCCTGTGCGGGTGAGCTCCAAACAGACAGACACAGGTGTAGGCTATTTGCGCAAGGGATAAGAAGTAATCAGGTAGGCCTATTTTATGACGTTTCTAGACTAGAGCATGACATTTTTTCCCCCTTTCATCCTGAACGGTTATCGAACGGGAGAGAGCTAGAAAGATTTTTCAACTCGGCTACGTTGAGGAACTACTGTCATTCTCAATGGATGTAAAAACAGACTCTGTTTACTTACTGTTTGAGGCAAAGAAAACATTTATTTGAGAAGCTCCACAGTGATATTGAGTTAAGACCATCAGAAATACTATCAGAACCCAAATGGGCACATTCATAAGTCTAAATTTGTGTGCAGGTCAGGGAGCCTAGTTCTATGCGTAATCAAGTGCGTGTCCTTAGTCAAGATTGACAGGAATGCTCCAATCAAAAGACAATTAATAAACTGACAACTCGTAAACGGAATGAAATAAACCAAAACTTTCTTCTCACAAGTGTCCACTCCTACAATAGCAACGTAAAGACTGTAATAATAATATATTGAATGAATTAGCATGACCGTAACCAAACGTGAAATGAAATGAAAAATGATGGGAATTAACTGTAAATGTACTACTGGTGATACAGGTATGCCATCCCCACGGCCGCCGCGATGGATTCATTCACTCAGACAGGTGTGAATCAGAAAGGTGTTTCGTGTGCCATAATTATTTTATATACAGGCAGGCATCTGATGACCTGGCCTCCACAATCATGCAACCTCAACCCAATTTAGATGCTTTGGGATGAGTTGGACCACCGAGTGAAGAAAAAGCAGCCAACAAGTTCTCAGCATATGTGGGAACTCCTCCAAGACTGATGGAAAAACATTCCAGGTGAAGCTGGTTGAGAGAATGCCAAGAGTGTGCAAAGCTGTCATCAAGGCAAAGGGGTGGCTACTTTGAAGAATCTCAAATCTCAAATATATTTGGTTTTGTTTAACACTTATTTGGTTACTACATGATTCCATATGTGTTATTTCATAGTGTTGACTTCAGCCCTAGCGTGCTTATTCTCCCTTTCGCATACACAAACACAAAAACACACACTAATGATACGCATAGATGCCCTGCCTTTTTACAAAAACTAAACCCCTAATGACAGTCTGACATTTCACTGCCTCTTTATCTCTATTTTCTCTCTCTCTATCTCTCTTCTACCTCCATTGGAACACTGTAACCTGCAAAAGAGAGATCTGCTCATTGTTACACCTATTCTCTTTTTTTCTGTTATTATTCTCTAAACCCCCTCCATCACACCTCTCAAAGGTCAGGCGGTCTGACTGATCCCTCTCCACAGGCTCTGGGTTTCTCTCTCTCTTTATCCTTCATCCACTCTCTTTCTCTCTGCCTATCTCTCTTTCATCTAAGTATCTCAGTCTGCAGAATTGTAAAGTTTCCCTGTGCCCTTTGTTCTTCTCAGGGATGAGAAAGAGAGCTGTGTGTGTGTGTGCGTGCGTGTGTGGGTGTGCGTGTGTCAGAGAGGTCAAAACCACAACGCCAATTATGCTAAATTTGACCATAAAGAGGAGACGACGCTGTCCATTGACAGGGTGACATGTTCAATAAAGATGTTAATACACATGGTGTGACAGCCAATGACCGCAGCCACAGCTCATAGACAGCCACATAGAGTTATGTGAAATGTGAACTTTTAAAAGGGACATTCTCAATCAGAAGAGGACCATCGCACCAGGGGCTGGAACTGATTTTTTTACCCAATCGTTTTTTTTCTTTCAGTTCCACTGTTCCAACCAGCAAAATAATGTTCTGAGCCGGTTCTAACCCAGAAAAGGTAGTGGTTTATCTCGTTCCTTTCTGTTCCTTTTTAAATCTCTGAAATATATATTTTTTTAACATTTAACTCCACATTAAATGACTTCCCCAATCAGTGCGGATAGAGCAGCTTGCTATGGAGTGGACAAGATATTGTTGTTAACATGCGTGATGGAAAGACAAGTGTAGGGCGCGAGATGCAACTGACATTTTGCGGGTGGAGGAGGAGGTTTGGCATCTTGTGATAACATGCATTATTTGAATTGGACCCACAGAATTATACCTACGGAGGAGTGGCTTCTATGGAGGAACTTTGAAAGCCTTTGAACTTCAGAGAGTTGGCATAACGTTGGACCCGAGCTAGCTAGTGAGCTAACAAGCTTGTGTGTGCAGAGCAGCACCACCAAAATTAAAAACACGTCTTACCTTTTGTAGTCAATAAATCCACTGTGAAATGTGATAGTATCCCTAACTAGCATTGAAAATGTAATCCATTCTTCTCTAATTAAAAATCACTCTCCCTATCTTCTAAATCACGTCAGTAGGATAAAGTAGCCTATGCTTCATTGGGGAGGGGCAGGTAGCCTATACGTGCACACACACTGGCCAAGATTTTCAGCTGGCAGACAGACATAGGAAGAAGTTTCTGATTGACAGAGGAATTTCTTGCATAGGCGCTTTGTTGCATTTTTTTTGTTGGACTGGAAAAAATGCCCGGAACAAAAAATAACATTATTAACCTGTTCCCAGTACGGAACCGTATAGATCACTTTCGTTCCCAGTTCTGATTCTGTTCCTTGAAAAATTGTTATTTTCCAGTTTTCAGATTGGTTCCAACCCCTGCATCACACTCTCCCAAATGTTTGGTTAAAGGGACATTCCCAACCTGACCTGGGTTTCAAATACATGTGTATTTTAGTATCTTCAAATACTATTTTCAAATATCTGGGTTAAATGCATGGGAGTGTACTTGAGTCGATGTATTTGAGTACTTTCAAATACTTTAGAAAATTTAACTATTTGTCTTTTCACATAAAATATATCTAAGTACTCATTTCGAATGTATAAGAAAGTTATTGAGATATTTGAAATGGTATTTGAATCCAGGTCTGATCCCAACAAACACATTTTTAAGCAACATGTTGCAATGAGCAAGAAGTCATTGAAAAAGAGGAATGGAAGTTCCATCGCCTCCTGGCGACGTCTGAGCGAACACCTCGACATTTTCGCAAAGGTGAAAAGAAAATAAGTCCTTTGTAGCTCAGTTGGCAGAGAACGGAATTTGGAACGCCAGGCTCGTGGGTTCCTTTCTTACGACCACCCATTCGTAAAATGTAAGTCGCTTTGGATAAAAGCATCTGCTAAATGGCATATATTATAAGATCTTGATAGCAGGACAATAGCGACAGACTCTTCCGCCAGAGGAGAGAATAGGAGGAGGAAATAAATAAAGAACGGAAATAGACTGAGTGAGGAAAGCTGGGTTTTACTACAGTTGTTTCATTATTCATAAAGAGGATGAGGTTTCCTGGATTCAGTTACTGTCGGCTGGAGACCCAAAAGCAAGCACATTCATTCTCAGAGACACACACACACACACCCAGACAGAGTTCATAGCGTGCGTGTTTGCGTGTGCGTCAGTTCGTGTGTACGCCATTTCTCCACTTCAAGCAGTGTTCCCACCTCTTTCCACCTCCAAACCCTTCTCCCAAATAAATTCCATCCCTCCTGTGTTCCTCCACGGGGCTGATAAAAACCTGCCGTTTGATATCTCATGGCGTCGTGTTTTAGAGCCTAACACAGATGATAGTCTGACATTTTATTAGCCTCTTCTGTCTCTCTGACCCACCAATCAATAGTCAGACACAGCAGGCCAAACGAGCGACAGTGTTTGATGGACATTTTTACAGGACAGATCAGAGAAACCTAATCCGCCGGGCGATAAGCCAGTCCACTGCTAGAGGATGTTATAGTGTGCCATGTGTGTGTGTGCGTGTGTGCATGCTTGTGGTGTGTGGACACGTTTTACTATACTTTTGAGTAACAGAAGTCCTCACAACAATAGTAAACCAACTAACATTCAGAAAAGTGAGGACATTTTGCCACTTGTAAAAAGGCTATTAGGTTTAGGGTTAAGAGTTAAGGTTAAGGTTTAGGGGTTATGGAAAATAGGATTTTGAATGGGATGGGTGCTTGTGTGTGTGTGTGTGTGTGTGTGTGTGTGTGTGTGTGTGTGTGTGTGTGTGTGACGTGTATGGGTGTGTGTGTGGGTGTGGGTGTAATGTGTATGCCACTGTTTTGTGTTAGTGGTGTGTGTAGTTATGATGAACCCACAGGGAGCCAATGCATATGCTCCTCTGCTCTTACGAATCATAACAGCGTCCATATGGGCTGTATGGTGCTTTATGGTGCTCGGTTCACCTGGTGCACACATTCTGTTTCTATTTCACCCCTCACTCTCTCGAAGTCTCAATATTCATATTACGTAGCATATGGTATTTTCTAAAACGCACTTCACGCTCTTTTCCTTTCTCTCTCACTCTTCCTAACACTCTACATTCTCACTCCATTCCACCCTGGCTAGATCCAGGCGCCATGGCGTACCCCTTGCTGTGTTTTCTCCCTGTAATTGAGTGTGTGTGTATGTGTGTGTGTGTGTGGGGGGGGGGTGATGTTTTATTGTTGATGCCACATAGCTGACTGACAAGGAGCTTGCTTTTGATGTGGTGCTATACTGTTCCCCCATGCAATACTAGAGCACTTCTTCATCTCTCTCTCTCTCTCCGTCTCTCTCTCCCTCTCTCTCTCTCTCTCTCTCTCTCTCTCTCTCTCTCCCTCCCTCCCTCCCTCCCTCCCTCCATCACCCCCACTTAATCTCTTTCTCGCCCCCACCTCTCTCTCTTTTCTTTCTCACCCCCTCCCTTTCCCTGCTTCTCTTCCCTATGTTCAGTGTGATGGAGAGAACGAGAATGAATGTAAATGTTCTGGGGTGTTTCAGAGCTATTCCCAGATACAGAGACGGGAGATAGATAGCAGCAGTGTGCTAATAAAGCAGAGAGAGGAGCATGTTAGTGTGTCAGTCCTTTGATTGCTTTCTCCATCCTTGTTTATAAGTGAACAAAAGGCTGTTGATAAGGAATACGGAGCTCACTGTCTCCCTTTGATTTCATTACAACGATAGGCACCCGCTGATTTGTAGGATGAGTGTGTGTGCGTGTGTGTATATGTGTACGGATCTGTGTTTGTGTGTGTGCATGTTTTTGCCTGTGTTTGTTATCAACAGCAAGTATGTTTGTGCTTGCATACGGTGCATTCGGAAAATATTCAGACGCCTTCACTTTTTCCACATTTTGTTACATTACAGCCTTATTTTTATGTCCACATCAAATCTACACACAATAATGACAAAGTGAAAAGAGGTTTTAAGAAATATTTGAAATAAAACAAACAGAAATACCTTTTTTTACACAAGTATTCAGACCCTTTGCTATGAGACTCAAATTGAGCTCCGGTGCATCCTGTTCCCACTGATCATCCTTGAGATGTTTCTACAGCTTGATTGGAGTCCACCTGTGATAAATTCATTTGATTGGACATGATTTGGAAAGGTGCACACACCTGTCTATATAAGGTCCCACAGCTGACAGTGCATGTCAGAGCAAAAACCAAGCCATGAGGTCGACGGAATTGTCCGTAGAATTCCGAGACAGGATTGTGTCGAGGCACAGATCTGTGGAAGAGTACCAAAAAATGACTGCAGCATTGAATGATCCCAAGAACACAGTGGCCTCCATCATTCTTAAATGGAAGAAGTTATGAACCACCAAGACTCTTCCTAGAGCTGGCCGCCCGGCCAAACTGAGCAATCAGGGAAGAAGGGCCTTGGTCAGGGAGGTGACCAAGAAACCGATGGTCACTCTGACAGAGCTCCAGAGTTCCCCTGTGGAGATGGGAGAGCCTTCCAGAAGGACAACCATCTCTGCAGCACTCCACCAATCAGGCCTTTACGGTAGAGTGGCCAGATGGAAGCCACTCCCCTGTAAAAGGCACATGACAGCCCGCTTGGAGTTTACCAAAAGGCACCTAAAAGACTCTCAGACCACGAGAAATAAGATTCTCTGGTCTGATGAAACCAAGATTGAATTCTTTGGCCTGAATGTCAAGCGCCACGTCTGGAGGAAACCAGGCATCGCTCATCACCTGGCCAATAACATCCCTACGGTGAAGCATGGTGGTGGCAGCATCATACTGTGGGGATGTTTTTCAGCAGCAGGGACTGGGAGACTAGTCAGGATCGAGGGAAAGATGAACGGAGCAAAGTACAGAAAGATCCTTGTGGAATCCTGCTCTCAGGACCTCAGACTGGGGAAAAGGTTCACCTTCCAAAAGACAACGACCATAAGCACACAGCCAAGACAACGCAGGAGTGGCTTCTGGAAAAGTGAATGGCACAGCCAGAGTAAGGACTTCAACCCAATCTATCATCTCTGGAGAGACCTGAAAATAGCTGTGCAGCGACGCTCCCAATCCAACATTACAGAGCTTGAGAAGATCTGCAGAAAAGAATGGGAGAAACTCCCCAATTACAGGTGTGCCAAGTTTGTAGCACTAAATAAACTTCAGTAAACTTTAGTAAACTTTAGTGCTAAATACGGCTGCTAGAATCCTAACTAGAACCAAAACAATTGATCATATTACTCCAGTGCTAGCCTCTCTACACTGGCTTCCTGTTAAGGCAAGGGCTGATTTCAACATTTTACTGCTAACCTACAAAGCATTACATGGACTTGCTCCTACCTATCTTTCTGATTTGGTCCTGCCGTACATACCTACACGTACGCTACGGTCACAAGACGCAGGTCTCCTAATTTTCCCTAGAATTTCTAAGCAAACAGCTGGAGGCAGGGCTTTCTCCTATAGAGCTACATTTTTATGGAATGGTCTGCCTACCCATGTGAAAGACGCAGACTCGGTCTCAACCTTTAAGTCTTTACTGAAGACTCATCTCTTCAGTGGGTCATATGATTGAGTGTAGTCTGGCCCAGGAGTGTGAAGGTGAACGGAAAGGATCTGGAGCAACGAACCGCCCTTGCTGTCTCTGCCTGGCCGGTTCCCCTCTCTCCACTGGCATTCTCTGCCTCTAACCCTATTACAGGGGTTGAGTCACTGGCTTACTGGTGCTCTTTCATGCCGTCCCTCAACCCACTTGAGTGGGTTGAGTCACTGACGTGATCTTCCTGTCTGGGTTGGTGCCCCCCCTTGGGTTGTGCCGTGGCGGAGATCTTTGTGGGCTATACTCGGCCTTGTCTCAGGATGGTAAGTTGGTGGTTGAAGATATCCCTCTAGTGCTGTGGGGGCTGTGCTTTGGCAAAGTGGGTGGGGTTATATCCTTTCTGTTTGGCCCTGTCCGGGGGTATCATCGAATGGGGCCACAGTGTCTCCTGACCCCTCCTGTCTCAGCCTCCAGTATTTATGCTGCAGTAGTTTATATGTCGGGGGGCTAGGGTCAGTTTGTTATATCTGGAGTACTTTTCCTGTCTTATCCAGTGTCCTGTGTGAATTTAGGTATGCTCTCTCTAATTCTCTCTTTCTCTCGGGAGGACCTGAGCCCTAGGACCATGCCTCAGGACTACCTGACATGACGACTCCTTGCTGTTGCCAGTCCACCTGGCCGTGCTGCTGCTCCAGTTTCAACTGTTCTGCCTGTGGCTATGGAATCCTGACCTGTTCACCGGATGTGCTACCTGTTCCAAACCTGCTGTTTTCAACTCTCTAGAGACAGCAGGAGTGGTAGAGATACTCTTAATGATCAGCTATGAAAAGCCAACTGACATTTACTCCTGAGGTGCTGACTTGCTGCACCCTCGACAACTAGTGTGATTATTATTATTTGACCATGCTGGTCATTTATGAACATTTGAACATCTTGGCCATGTTCTGTTATAATCTCCACCCGGCACAGCCAGAAGAGGACTGGCCACCACTCATAGCCTGGTTCCTCTCTAGGTTTCATCCTAGGTTTTGGCCTTTCTAGGGAGTTTTTCCTAGCGACCGTGCTTCTACACCTGCATTGCTTGCTGTTTGGGGTTTTAGGCTGGGTTTCTGTACAGCACTTTGAGATATCAGCTGATGTACGAAGGGCTATATAAAAACATTTTATTTGATTTGATTACCCAAGAAGACTCAAGGCTGTGATCAGAGTAAAGGGTCTGAATACTTATTTAAATGTGATGTAAATGTGATGTAAATGTTTTTATTTTTAATACATTTGCAAACATTTCTAAAGAACGGGGGTATTATGTGTAGATTGATGAGGGGGAAAAAACTATTTAATCCATTTTAGAATAAGGCTGCAACGTAACAAAATGTGAAAGAAGTCAAGGGGTTTGAATACTTTCCGAATGCACTGTATGTACTCACATTTGTTCTTGAAGCTCACCCCACCTCATCCATCATGCTCTTCATGCTCTCTCTCTCTCTGTCTCTCACTCTCTCTCTCTCGCTGTCCCTCTCCATTCACTTATTCTTTCTCACAGTCTTTCTCCCCTCCACCCTTCTCATTTTCTTTCCCTCTCTCATTTTTCTTATCTTCCCCTGCTCATTCGCAGTCCCCCACCGTCTCTTCTCCCCCTTTGTTATATTCTCCTTTTCCGTCACTCTCTCTCATTTTCTCCCTCTGCTCTGTCGTGTTTCTCTAGCCGTAGGGCCTTCTCTGAAGACCTTCCTTCTCTTCTCATATCGGTTTCCCATGACCCCCTGGTAGTGAGAGACACTCCAGCCCCCCACCCACTGGGTTGCTTTACTTTCCCAGTAATAACATAATGGCTGTGCCCCCCACCCCACCCCACCCCCCCCTTGGCCATCATGTAGCAGACCCCTAATAGCGACTTGGCATAGAGCAGACTGATACACCTGTGATGGGTATTCACCATGGCCAGACCTCCTAACTCTGGCTTAAATCAACCACAGCATGGAGGGTTGTGTAAAGCATACATGCACGCACAAACACACATCCACATGCACGAACAAACACACACACGCTAAAATACTGTTTCTCTATCTCGTCAGAAGACTACCGTCGGAGGGTGAAGTGGTCTGTTTAATTTTAAAACTCTGTCTACCTCTGTTGGAGGAGGGGTGAGGGCTCAGCCATCCTTCCAGTACCAGTGAATGGTCCTTCTGTCAGCTTTGATAAGCTTCATCGAGCTTCATTGAGCTTTGAATAGGTTAGCCCTGGGGTTATGTTAAAACTATTTGTCCGTTAAAGTAACACTCAGTTGTTACTTCTATGTGGCGTGTAGAAAGAAGTATACAGTGTACTGCAAAGTAATCATATTTTTCTAAAGTACATTATGTATACTCTTTCACAAATTAAATCAATGCATGCTATAACAAATCATAGATCCATACTCATACACACAAAATTCCACAAGCTATAGGAAGGCACCCACATTCTCTTTTCTTCCCTGGCTGTCACTCTCTCTCTCAGAGCAAATCCTGTACAGCCAGACAGCCAAGGCCCAAACAGTGCCACCTCTGCAGAATGTCAACCCCACCGTGTTTCTACACCTGCATTTCTTGCTGTTTGGGGTTTTAGGCTTGGTTTCTGTACAGCTCTTTGAGATATCAGCTGATGTAAGAAGGGCTTTAGGAATACATTTGATTTGATTTAATATTATCTCACTGTGTGTCTCTCCGGGGAGAGGGGGAGGGAGAGGGAGCGAGAGATAGGAAGAGGGTGCAGAAAGATTTGAGATGACGATAGAGAGATGCAGAGAAGGTCAGAGGGGTAGAGACAAAGAGGAAATGAACAAGAAAGGTGTAGGGAGAGAGGGAAAGGGTACTGTATAGTAAGAGAGACCTTTGGGTTCCTCCATCCCCTCTTTCCCCTCCTTTTTTCCTCCTCATGCATCTCATCCTCCCTTACACCTGCATCATCTCCTCTTACTATGCCCTTCATCTCCTTAATTAGTGTTGTATACATGTTTCATTCAGTTGGTAGCTGTATGGGGTCAGGTTAGCTAAGTGCTATTGATCCTGTTGTTCAGATCTGTTGTTGATCGTTTATCACTGACCCTCCCTCTCGCCTCGCCTGGCCAAACACATCCCAGCCATTAAGACACACACCTAGGGACGCGACAATAGGATTACAGTGTTCTCTCTCTTTTTCGTTCAATCTTTCTTTGCTTTTGGTATTCATTGTGAATAGAGCTGAAGACTAGCCATTATTCATGTCACGTGTTGAAGGGTTTAAACAACAACAACAAATTGCAGTTGTCTTTGCCAATCATGCGCTGGCATGCATGCACACACGCACGAGCGCACGCACACAAACACTCACGTGTAAACACACACACGCACACACACACACACACACACCAAGGTTTCCATTAGCTGATAAATAAAACCATTGCAAAATAATGCTTTTGACTGATGGAAATACCACAGTAACGTTTTTAGGTCTATAGGTTCATTTCCATCATTTTGTGGAATTAAATTGGCCTCTGTGTATCTTATTTATCCAACACAACTATCACATGCAGACAGCGTACAGAGTAAACTCTGAGCGGGATTTCTCCTGCAGCTCCTCAGCTGGTTTCTGCTGGAGGAAAACGTGCTTTTATAATCCCATTCATTGCGCAACAATTTAACGTACAATTGTGTGTTAAAAACAGTTTGATGCACGATTAAAAAATAGCTACTATTTTTGTGCCTCCCGAGTGGCGCAGTGATCTAAGGCACTGCATCGCAGTGCTAGCTGTGACACGAGAGATCCTGGTTCGAGTCCAGGCTCTGTCGCAGCCGGCCGTGACAGGAGGACCCATGGGGGGCGCGCAATTGGTTCAGCATCGTCCGGGATAGGGCAGGGTTTGGCCGGCAGGGATGGCCTTGTCCCATTGCGCTCTAGCGACTTCTGTGGCAGGCCGGGCACATGCACGCTGACACGGTTGCCAGGTGTACGGTGTTTCCTCCGACACATTGGTGTGGAAGGATTCTGGGTTAAGCGGGCATTATGTCAAGAAGCATAATGGCTTGGTTTGGTCGGGTTTCGGAGGA
This sequence comes from Oncorhynchus nerka, assembly GCF_034236695.1. NCBI lineage: Eukaryota > Metazoa > Chordata > Actinopteri > Salmoniformes > Salmonidae > Oncorhynchus > Oncorhynchus nerka. Next base: position 58,541,769 of record NC_088422.1, read on the forward strand.
TGCACGGCTCTCAACTTTTTCCTCTCCCAAGTCCGTATGGGAGTTGCAGCGATGAGACAAGACTGTAACTTCCAATTGGATACTACGAAAAAGGGGTAAAACATTTTTTTTTAAATATTAAAATAAAACATCTACTAAACTCAGGAAAAAAGAAACGTTCCTTTTTCAGGAACCTGTCTTTAAAAATAATTCGTAAAAATCTAATCTTCATTGTAAAGGATTTAAACGCTGTTTCCCATGCTTGTTCAATGAACCATGAACAATTAATGAACATGCACCTGTGGAACGGTCGTTAAGACACTTACAGACGGTAGGCAATTAAGGTCACAGTTATGAAAACTTAGGACACTAAAGAGGCCTTTTTACTGACTCACCCAGGGTCCCTGCTCATCTGCGTGAACGTGACTTAGGCATGCTGCAAGGAGGCATGAGGACTGCAGATGTGGCCAGGGCAATAAATTGCAATGTCCGTACTGTGAGACGGCTAAGACAGAGCTACAGGGAGACAGGACGGACAGCTGATCGTCCTCGCAGTGGCAGACCACGGGTAAAAACACCAGCACAGGATCGGTACATTCGAACATCACACCTGCGGGACAGGTACAGGATGGCAACAACAACTGCCCGCGTTACACCAGGAAAGCACATTCCCTCCATCAGTGCTCAGACTGTCCGCAATAGGCTGAGGGAGGCTGGACTGAGCGCTTGTAAATTTAGGCATGTTGGAAGGCAGGTTTTTACCAGACATCACCGGCAACAACTTCGCCTATGGGCACAAACCCACCATCGCTAGACCAGACAGGACTGGCAAAAAGTACTCATCTCTGACGAGTCACGTTTTTTTTCTCACCAGGGGTGATGGTCGGATTCGCGTTTATCGTTTATCGTCAAAGGAATGAGCGTTACACCGAGGCCTGGACTCTGGAGTGGGATCGATTTGGAGGTTAAGGGTCCGTCATGGTCTGGGGCGGTGTGTCACAGCATCATCGGACTGAGCTTGTTGTCATTGCAGGCAATCTCAATGCTGTGTGATACAGGGAAGACATCCTCCTCCCTCATGTGGTACCCTTCTGCAGGCTCATCCTGACATGACCCTCCAGCATGACAATGCCACCAGCCATACTGCTCGATCTGTGCGTGATTTCCTGCAAGACAGGAATGTCAGTGTTCTGCCATGGCCAGCGAAGAGCCCGGATCTCAATCCCATTGAGCATGTCTGGGACCTGTTAGATCGGAGGGTGAGGGCTAGGGTCATTCCCTCCAGAAATGTCCGGGAACTTGCAGGTGCCTTGGTGGAAGAGTGGGGTACCATCTCACAGCAAGAACTGGCAAAGCTGGTGCAGTCCATGAGGAGGAGATGCACTGCAGTACTCAATGCAGCTGGTGGCCACACCAGACACTTACTGTTAATTTTGATTTTGATCCCCCCCCCACCTTTGTTCAGGTACACATTATTCCATTTCTGTTCGTCACATGTCTGTGGAACTTGTTCAGTTTATGTCTCAGTTGTTGAATCTGGTTGTGTTCATAAAATATTTACACATGTAAATAAGTTAGCTGAAAATAAAAGCAGTTGACAGTGAGTACGTTTCATTTTTTGCTGAATTTATTAAGTAAAGAAGTGCGCCAAGGCATTTACCCTGCGGTATTCCACAAGCATGGGCGGAAGAAAATTAACCATTGATATAGGTGGACTGTTTCCTGTCAGTTGAATACAGTTGAAGTCGGAAGTTTACATACACTTAGATCATTAAAACTCGTTATTCAACCAGTCCACAAATTTCTTGTTAACAAACTATAGTTTTGGCAAGTCGGTTAGTCTACTTTGTGCATGACACAAGTCATTTTTCCAACAATTGTTTATAGACAATTTATTTCACTTATAATTCACTGTATCACAATTCCAGTGGGTCAGAAGTTTACATACACTAAATTGGCTGTGCCTTTAAACAGCTTGGAAAATTCCAGAAAACGATGTCATGGCGTCAGAAGCTTCTGACAGGCTAATTTACATAATTTGAGTCAATTGGAGGTGTACCTGTGGATGAATTTCAAGGCCTACCTTCAAACTCAGTGCCTCTTCACTTGACATCATGGGAAAATCAAAGGAAATTAGACAAGACCTCAGAAAAAAACAATTGTAGACCTCCACAAGTCTGGTTCGTCCTTGGGAGCAATTTCCAAATGCCTGAAAGTACCACGTTCATCTGTACAAACAATAGTATGCAAGTATAAACACCATGGAACTATGCAGCCGTCATACCGCTCAGCAAGGAGACGCATTCTGTCTCCTAGAGATAAACATACTTTGGTGCGAGAAGTGCAAATCAATCCCAGAACAACAGCAAAGGACCTTGTGAAGATGCTGGAGGAAAAAAGTACAAAAGTATCTATATCCACAGTAAAACGAGTTCTATAACTTGAAAGGCTGCTCCAAAACCACCATAAAAAAAGCCAGACTACGGTTTGCCACTCCACATGGGAACAAAGAGCGTACTTTTTGGAGAAATGTCCTCTGGTCTGATGATACAAAAATAGAACTGTTTGGCCATAATGACCATCGTTATGTTTGGAGGAAAAAGAGGGAGGCTAGCAAGCCCAAGAAAACCATCCCAATCGTGAAGCTCGGGGATGGCAGCATCATGTTGTGGTGGTGCTTTGCTGCAGGAGGGACTGGTGCACTTCACAAAATAGATGGCATCATGAGGTAGGAAAATTATGTGGATATATTGAAGCAGCATCTTAAGACATCAGTCAGGAAGTTAAAGCTTGGTCGTAAATGGGTCTTCCAAATGGACAATGACCCCAAGCATACATCCAAAGTTGTGGAAAAATGGCTTAAGGACAACAAAGTCAAGGTATTGGAGTGACCATTACAAAGTCCTGACCTCAATCCTATAGAAAATTTGTGGGCAGAACTGAAAAAGCGTGTTCAAGCAAGGAGGCCTACAAACCTGACTGTTACACCACCTCTGTCAGGAGGAATGGGTCAAAATTCACCCAACTTATTGTGGGAAGCTTGTGGAAGGCTACCCAAAACGATTGACCCAAGTTAAACAATTTAAAGGCAATGCTACCAAATACTAGTTGAGTGTATGTAAACATCTGACCCACTGGGAATGTGATGAAAGAAATAAAAGGTGAAATAAATCATTCTCTCTACTATTATTCTGACATTTCACATTCTTAAAATAAAGTGGTGATCCTAACTGACCTAAGAAAGGGAGTTTTTACTAGGATTAAATGTCAGGAATTGTGAAAAACTGAGTTTAAATGTATTTGGCTAAGGTGTACGTAAACTTCTGACTTCAACTGTATAACTGTACCCAATTCAATGCTACCTCCTTAAAACCATAATGCATTAATTTTGTCAAAATTATTTCATGATCCACTAAATCAAATGCTGCACTAAAATTTAAAAAATAGTAAACCCACAAACCTGCCATTATCCATGGCATTGAGCCACTGGTCAGTCATGTCAACCAATGCAGCGGTAGTGCAATGGTTTTTGCGATAAGCATGCTGATTGGCTGTAATCAGATCATTCTTTTCCATGTACTCCATATTTGTCTACTCACAATACCCTCCAATATCTTACTGAGTGAAGGGAGTAGACTAATTGGTTGACTATTGGCAGGAGTAAATGGTTCTTTGCTGTCTTTCGGAATAGGACACAGTTTAGCATGCTTCCATGTATTTACAAACATCCCCTGTTCCAGTGACCAATTAAATATGTATTTCAGTGGAGCTGCAGTCTGGGGAGCAGCATACATAGCGAGGTAAAAAACTGTCCATAAGACCATATCCTGTAGATTTCCCATCAGGTAATGACTTCACAGGTTTCACACCTCCTCCACTGACACCATTTGTAGACTAAAAGAGCAGGTTTTGTTGCTCATACTATGATCATCAATCCATTGGACAATAGCTTGTTTGGAAGAATGGGTGTTTACATTACCGCTCAGTAAATCAATTTTCTTGGTAAAAAAAAAAATGGCAAAATGATTGGCAATATCAGCTGGTTTTATTATTGTTCTCGCGCCAACCTCCACACTAGATGGGCCTGATGAGATAGATGTACCAAGTAAGCCCTTAACTGTAATAAAAGCATTTTTGTAAAATAACGTTTTTTTCTTACGATGCAATTTCACTGCATAACTAACGTAGGTGTTCGATAACTCTGTTCATCAATTTGGGGTGTAGGGTTTGAGCATAGCCTGAAGGTAGGGAGAGGCAGTGCTTCTTGCTGCTCCGTATGGCAAGTACCATGGTCTTACCTCTAGCCTAGGTCAAGGTTTCCCAAACTCGGTCCTGGTGCCTCCCCTGGGTGCACGTTTTGGTTTTTGCTCTAGCACTACACAGCTGATTCAAATCATCTAAGCTTGATGAGTAGTTTTTTTTTTTTTTAAATCAGCCGGGCCTGTAGTGACACCTCTCGCACTGAGATGCAGCGCCTTAGATTGCTGCGCCATTCGGGATCCTCGAGTTTGATGAGGAAAACAATTCATTTGATCTATTTTAGAATAAGGCTGTAACGTAACAAAATGTGGAAAATGTCAAGGGGTCTGAATCCTTTCTGAAGGCACTGTACATGACGTCAGATGTAATCAAGATCAAACTATTACCCACATTGTACACAGTCATTTGTTCTATCAAATTACACTCAATCAGATTGAGTACAATCTACAATAATGAATAATTGAGTAATAACTACTGAGTGAAAGTGAGTAAGTTTAACTTTTAGTAACATTAGAGTAAATTGCACTTAATGTATCTAGCAAGATGTACTGTTATGTTTTACAGTGCAGTTATGCATTAAATGACATTAAAAGAAGGCCTGCATGGATGAGGTTAGATAGAAGAGTAGATGGGTTAAAAAGAAATGTAGATGGAGGGGCCAGGAGGTAGACAACATGCAAAAGGTGGGAGAAAATAAAAACAAACTGGGTCAAAGACAAGAGAAGAAGACAGTAAAGGAGAGAGAGAGAGAGAGAGAGAGAGAGAGAGAGAGAGAGAGAGAGAGAGAGAGACTAAAGTGGGCCAGAGTAGGGTGGCCACTTCCTGTGTGATTGAGTGTGGAAGGAGCACAGCATGAAGTCCAATGCATGGTGGGAGAAAGGATGCCACAAACACACACACTAAGCTTGGGGGATATACCGTGTATACCATTATACCGGAGGTATTTCTAAATACAGATGTTGTGATTTTCAATACCGTTTAAAAAATTTAAAAAGCATTGGGGTTGTTGATTGCTACGCCACCGCTTAACTTATAAGTTAAGTATAACTATAGGAAATCAAATATGTGTCAAATAACTTCAATCCAGCTCAGGGCTCCAGCTATGCATCTGGTTTGCTGACTTGCTAGCTAACTGGCTATACGTCAACATCAAACTTCTTGGTTTACAGCAGAGACGTTGAATCCCCTCCTGGATCAACATCCCTGTTGCCTCACTTGTTTTGTGCGTCAAAACAGAAATAGCTCCCTTTGTGTGCACTTCCAGTAGCACTGCATACCCTGGTACGTTACAGAAACGGTATTGTTGTATGAAAACCTGGATACCCGCCTAACACACACCATCTTCAACCATACACAACACCATCAGACAACACACACTCTTGCCTAAGAAAGGATATCCACTGCTCGTTCCATTTTGCAGACGATCCACACTCCTCCGTCGCCGTTACAACCATCTCCCTTATTTATCCTGGTCTCTGAGTGCAGAACTCATTCGTTATCAACACCCTCTATGTAGCCTGTAATAACACCTGGGGTGTTCCCATAGTAAAATCCCTCCCATATCAGTGGATAATCTTGATTCTTGCACACACTTAATAGATACGGTGGCTCAATTGAGAGCACATATTGGTTTTACTCTGTATGTATTTATGCTGAGACATTCTTATCAGGATCATTAGCTCTGCTAGAGGATATATTAAAAAAAGAGTGCACTTTTGGGGATGTGGCCTTGGTAGACGTGTGTGGGTTGTTAATTAATGTTACTGGAGTGTGTGACCGGTGTAGATTGCCTCTGTGTTGTGTTTTGATCGGCTTACACATGACCAAAAGGACCAGGGTTGCTGTGCTTCCCTTATATGCCAACTCCTCTGCAAAGTACAAATGAACAACGAAAGGGGGCATGAAAAGCTAGTCCAATGATGACATGTACAGTCGTGGCCAAAAGTTTTGAGAATGACACAAATATTCATTTTCACAAAGTCTGCTGCCTCAGTTTGTATGATGGCAATTTGCATAGACTCCATAATGTTATGAAGAGTGATCAGATGAATTGCAATTAATAGCAAAGTCACTCTTTGCCATGCAAATGAACTGAATCCCCCAAAAACATTTCCACTGCATTTTAGCCCTGCCACAAAAGGACCATCTGACATCATGTCAGTGATTCTGTCGTTAACACAGGTGAGAGTGTTGACGAGGACAAGGCTGGAGATCACTCTGTCATGAGTTCGAATAACAGACTGGAAGCTTCAAAAGGAGGGTGGTGCTTGGAATCATTGTTCTTCCTCTGTCAACCATGGTTACCTGCAAGGAAACACGTGCCGTCATCATTGCTTTGCACAAAAAGGGCTTCACAGGCAAGGATATTGCTGCCAGTAAGATTGCACCTAAATCAACCATTTATTGGATCATCAAGAACTTCAAGGAGAGCGCTTCAATTGTTGTGAAGAAGGCTTCAGGGCGTCCAAGAAAGTCCAGCAAGCACCAGGACCGTCTCCTAAAGTTGATTCAGCTGGGGGATCGGGGCACCACCAGTACAGAGCTTGCTCAGGAATGGCAGCAGGCAGGTGTGAGTGAATCTGCATGCACAGTGAGGCAAATACTTTCAGAGGATGGCCTGGTGTCAAGAAGGGCAGCAAAGAAGCCACTTCTCTCCAGGAAAAACATGAGGGACAGACTGATATTCTGCAAAAGGTACAGGGATTGGACTGCTGGGGACTGGGGTAAAGTCATTTTCTCTGATCCCCTTTCCGATTGTTTGGGGCATCCGGAAAAAAGCTTGTCCGGAGAAGACAAGGTGAGCGCTACCATCAGTCCTGTGTCATGCCAACAGTAAAGCATCCTGAGACCATTCATGTGTGGGGTTGCTTCTCAGCCAAGGGAGTGGGCTCACTCACAATTTTGCCTAAGAACACAGCCATGAATAAAGAATGGTACCAACACATCCTCCGAGAGCAATTTCTCCCAACCATCCAGGAACAGTTTGGTGATGAACAATGCCTTTTCCAGCATGATGGAGCACCTTGCCATAAGGAAAAAGTGATAAGTAAGTGGCTTGGGGAACAAAACATCGATATTTTGGGTTCATGGCCAGGAAACTCCCCAGACCTTAAACCCATTGAGAGGCGGGTGGACAAACAAAAACCCACAAATTCTGACAAACTCCAAGCATTGATTATGCAAGAATGGGCTGCCATCAGTCAGGATGTAGCCCAGAAGTTAATTGACAGCATGCCAGGGCGGATTGCAGAGGTCTTGAAAAAGAAGTGTCAACACTGCAAATATTGACTCTTTGCATCAACTTCATGTAATTGTCAATAAAAGCCTTTGACACTTATGAAATGCTTGTAATTATAGTTCAGTATTACATAGCTGCATCTGACAAAAATATCTAGACACTGAAGCAGCAAACTTTGTGGAAATTAACATTTGTGTCGTTCTCAAAACTTTTGGCCACGACTGTACAGACAAAAGTATAGTAACTAGGGGCTAGGGTCAGTTTGTTATATCTGGAGTACTTCTCCTGTCCTATTCGGTGTCCTGTGTGAATCTAAGTGTGCGTTCTCTAATTCTCTCCTTCTCTCTTTCTTTCTCTCTCTCGGAGGACCTGAGCCCTAGGACCATGCCCCAGGACTACCTGACATGATGACTCCTTGCTGTCCCCAGTCCACCTGGCCATGCTGCTGCTCCAGTTTCAACTGGCCTGGGCCCTAGGACCATGTCCCAGGACTACCTGACATGATGACTCCTTGCTGTCCCCAGTCCACCTGGCCATGCTGCTGCTCCAGTTTCAACTGTTCTGCCTTACTATTATTCAACCATGCTGGTCATTTATGAACATTTGAACATCTTGGCCACGTTCTGTTATAATCTCCACCCGGCACAGCCAGAAGAGGACTGGCCACCCCACATATGCTCTCTCTAATTCTCTCTTTCTTTCTCTCTCTCTCGGAGGACCTGAGCCCTAGGACCGTGCCCCAGGACTACCTGACATGATGACTCCTTGCTGTCCCCAGTCCACCTGACTGTGCTGCTGCTCCAGTTTCAACTGTTCTGCCTTATTATTATTCGACCATGCTGGTCATTTATGAACATTTGAACATCTTGGTCATGTTCTGTTATAATCTCTACCCGGCACAGCCAGAAGAGGACTGGCCACCCCACATAGCCTGGTTCCTCTCTAGGTTTCTTCCTAGGTTTTGGCCTTTCTAGGGAGTTTTTCCTAGCCACCGTACTTTTACACCTGCATTGTTTGCTGTTTGGGGTTTTAGGCTGGGTTTCTGTACAGCACTTTGAGATATCAGCTGATGTACGAAGGGCTATATAAATACATTTGATTTGATTTGATTTGATAACTAGCTAGCATGTACAGCATTCACAAAACAACAGATACAAAGTTAATAAATGACTGAAATGCTTACATCTCACCATATATTGGTGGGAGGCCATTCTAACATTAACCTAAGTGACCATATAAGCAAAATATCAGTGTTTTTACACCGGATTTTCATGGGACAATTGTTTTGTAACCTACATCTTCCGTATGGGTACAGTAGAAAGGGAAAAGGTAAGGGGGGCAAGGGATGTTAATTAGGGGGCATGCAGAAGGAGAAGGACATTAAAAAGGGCACTGACAACAACAAAAGGAATGTACACCCAATATCAGGGATGGGAACTATTCAGATTTTGTGCAATTATACAACATGAAATTCAACACTTGTTACATGTGTATGTGATGTTACTGTCTGTGTGTGTGTGCATGGGCGTGCGTTCTAATGTGCATGTGCTTCTGCCTAGCTGTGTGTGAATGTGCCTGTGTGTGCCTCATCTAAATCCTGAGCGGTGGGCCTCCCTCCATGGCAACACATTCACTAGAAGACTAAAACTGCACCTGCAGCCATCAGCAGAAAGCAATCCCTCCAGCTGCAATCTCTGCAGTCCTTAGATAAGGCCACAGGGGCCGCCCGGGTATTTAGATATACACTCCAGCTACTGTAGTCATACATTCAGATGTGTGCATGCCTTGGCTGGGAAATTATGACTTCACATTCCCAAGAGGCAGCTATAGAAATCCAATAAGAGGAAATATCTCCCGCTCTCACCTTTAACCACACACTCACACACAGAGAGAGAGAGAGAGAGAGAGAGAGAGAGAGAGAGTTTGCCAGTAGAGACGTGAGAGCAGACACACACAGAGGCACCGTTGGGGTTTATGAATTTGAATGTGTTGAAATTCTTTATTTATTAGATAAACTTGCTCTGCCCAGTGGGAGAGAGGGAGAACGGAGAGAACGAGGAGAGGGAAAGAGTAACGGTGACGTGAGTGTCATAAGGCTGAGGAATGAGGAAGACAGACGTGAGTGTCATAAGGCTGAGGAATGAGGAAGACAGAAGTAGAGAGAGAACTAGCATGTGTGAGACAGAGGAGCAGGCATCGAAGTGTTTGGGAGAGAAACAGTTATAGAGGGAGGGAGGGAGGGAGGGAGGGAGGGATAATACAGTGGAATCTGGAGACTGAATCTTCAGAGAGACTATCTATACCTGGAGTGAAACACAGAGAGGACCTCCCTGTCAGAATTCCATTCCCTTCTCATCCATCTCATCCATCCCTTCCCCCTCCTTTAACTTCCAATCCCTCTATCCTCCTCTCCCCCTGTAGCCTCCTCTCCAAATCCGCTCATGTCCTCTCTATCCTCATAAACAAAGAGAAAGACTGCGACACAGAGGTTGGGACACTTTGGGAGAATAGGTGGCGTGGGAGGAAGAAGGAAGGGGAGGAATGGTGAAGGGGCAGAAGAGAGGAGAGGAGGAGAGGGCAAGGAGGTAGAGAAGGAGAGGGGTGTCAAGAGAATACATGTTGGATGAACACACCAACTACCGCCCCCTCCACCCATCAGACATGACAACAGAGAAGTGGGGGAAGAAGGAAAGGAGTGAAGAGGAGGAAGGGTTTGAGGGAGAAAGTGGTCCTCATTGGTAGGCCATGGCTCAGGGCTGAAAGCGTTCATTAGCAAACATGGCTCAAGCTAATTAGTTCTGCAAACACTACGTCCTTATATACTCACCCACGCTCACACACACTCACTCTGAGACCCTGATAGATGAGCATTTGGGGAGGGGAAGAATAATGAGAAACAAACAAAACAGAAAGAGTGTTCGTGTCTGGTTTCTGTTCGGAAAATGTGGCACTGGACAATGTGAACGGGAAGATTTTAATTTACCCTCCATTTGAGAAATTTACCGGAGCCATATGCATTGGGTGCATAACCCACTAGGGCGTCCACTCACGGTGCTCAGAATGACAGAAATCACATTTACATTATGCATCTTAATTAACAAAACATGCAACTCATGCATTGAAGCAGCCAATAAAACACAATTTTCAAACATTTGCCAAAATTCAATTAGTGGGAAAACACCATTCTAAACAGCACCCCTGATAGCAGTTCCATATGTGACAGCAATTCAGGTTTCAAACAATTAAGTACATTTTCAAAATGCATACGGCCTTCATCAGCTCACATTGTAAAATGGTGGGTGACGCCCTGAGAGCCTGTTGCCTGCACTTGAATGGTAAATGGGAAGCTCGCTTCAATTTCCAGTTGAAAAATCAAAATAAACGAAGCAAAAAAAACTGTCAACTGAGTTTATTTTCAGCAAACTTATTAACATGGGTAAATATTTGAATGAACATAGAAAGATTCAACAACTGAGACATAAACTGAACAAGTTCCACAGACATGTGACTAATAAAAATGGAATAATGTGTCCCTGAACAAAGGGAGGGTCAAAATCAAAAGTAACAGTCTGTATCTGGTAAACCACCAGCTGCATTAAGTACTGCAGTGCATCTCCTCCTCATGGACTGCACCAGATTTGCTAGTTCTTGCTGTGAGATGTTACCCCACTCTTCCACCAAGGTACCTGCAAGTTCCCAGACATTTCTGGAGGGAATGGCCCTAGCCCTCACCCTCCGATCTAACAGGTCCCAGACGTGCTCAATGGGATTGAGATCCGAACTCTTCGTTGGCTATGGCAGAACACTGACATTACTGTCTTGCAGGAAATCACGCACATAACGAGCAGTATGGCTGGTGGTGTTGTCATGCTGGAGGGTCATGTCAAGATGAGCCTGCAGGAAGGGTACCACATGAGGGAGGAGGATGTCTTCTCTGTAATGCACAGCGTTGAGATTGCCTGCAATAACAACAAGCTCAGTGCGATGATGCTGTGACACACCGCCCCAGACCATGACGGACCCTCCACGTCCAAATTGATCCCGCAGAGTTCACACAGATGAGCAGGGACCCTGGGCATCTTTCTTTTGGTGTTTTTCAGAGTCAGTAGAAAGGCCTCTTTAGTGTCCTAAGTTTTCATAACTGTGACCTTAATTGCCTACCGTCTGTAAGCTGTTAGTGTCTTAATGACCGTTCCACAGGTGTATGTTCATTAATTGTTTATGGGGTCATTGAACAAGCATGGGAAAAAGTTTAAACCCTTTGCAATGAAGATCTGTGAAGTTATTTGGATTTTTATGAATTATCTTTGAAAGACAGGGTCCTGAAAAAGGGACGTTTATTTTTTTTTGCTGAGTTTATATACCAGCAACCTTCCTTATGTCTTATCTAAAACTCAAGCTACTATATTTGCAGATTATACTATAATTTATACAGCAAGACAATCGGTTCAACAGGTACAGCAAGCTCTACAAGTAGATTTGGAAAATATCAGGGATTGGGTTTGCTGGAACAAACTTGTTAAACGCCAAGAAAACCAAAGTTATGTTGGTCTGTTCAACTAGGAAAAGGCCAAAACAGCATGGGATACAATTTAGTATGGAAGGAGTACAAATTGAGGAAGTGGCAGAAACCAAACTGCTGGGAGTGCAGCTAGACAACTGCTTATCATGGTCATCTCAAATAACTAATCAATGTAAAAAATATATATATATTAAAACAGCATGCATAATCAGAAGGATAGCTAAATATTTACCAGGAAAGATTCTTAAGCCAATAACACAAGCACTAATTGAGAGTCAGGTGAACTATTGTTCGGTGGTCTGGGGAAATGCATCAACAAGTGAAATTAGGAGGCTGCAGAATGCACAGAACAAAGCAGCAAGGATTGTTTTAAGGTGGAGATATGGTTCTTCTGTTGCAGTCATGCGCGACGCTCTTGGTTGGTCATCAATCGACAAGATAATTGAAAAAAACATGCTTATTTTATTTGATAATATACACCATTTAAAACGGCCAAACTCTATTCACAGCGGTATTCAGTTGGTAAGAGACAGACATTCTAGTAAATACTAGGAATAGATTGTCCACCAGACAGAAAATAAAATAAAAATAGGCAAAATAACATTTTGATTTAGAGCAATAAAGAAATGTAATTATTTAAACAATACTTTAAAAACATTTAAATATAATACATAGGAAAGTTGTGCTGGACTATGGTAGATGAAGAATCAACCTATCTTTTTAGACTTAAAGTATTTATCTGGTCAATATGTTAGTGTATTATGTCTGTTTGTAACAGTGTGTTTATATGTGAAAATGTGATCGTATTATAAATTGTATTTTAACGTTTAAGGACTCTTTCAAGATTAGTCCAAATGAGGACTAAAAGAGATCCTCATAAAATCATTTCAAAATCAAACCCAGAGTTCTCCGTTCTGCCATTTCTGGTCTTTTGGCCCTCCCACCCCTACGGGAGGGCAGCTCCTGCTCAGTCCAATCAAAGCTCTTCTCTGTAGAGTAGAGTACCTGCCCATCTTCTGAAAACATCTGAAACCCTACCTCTTCAAAAAGTATCTTAAATAATCACCCAGCATCCCCCTCTCAACCCCTCCCTTGAAAATATAATAACTACATGATGTCCACAAGGCATACCACTGTTCTCTGTGCTCTTCCTGTGTTGCTGCGTGAGGAATTCTTAAGAATAATTTTTTTACCGTTCAAGGTAGGTTTCTTGTCATTCTGGTTACTGTTGATAATGGTGTCCATTCCCAATTAACCCGCCCCTATACACCTGTGGTGAACTGAGAACATTAGAAGGGTGAGTATAGTGTTCAATTTATCTAGCCAACCATCGGTCAGGGTGGATATATTGCTATATAACATGTCTGTCTAGTATTCTCATCTCAAGTGCATTTGTGTATTCCGGGTGGAGGATTGTGATGAGCCAGAGCTTGCTGATGCACTGGTAGCCTGATTTACAATCGTTAGTGACAACGATGAAAATCAAGTCCACTACAATCCGGTCAAGATCTCAGTTGTCCTGGAGAGTGAAGTTGTTTTGACCGACCTTCCCAGACTGGCTGACGCTTAATAACTGGTAATGTTCGGTCTGATCTATGCTCTGTATTTGTTATTCCAAAGAACTGTCCAACACTTACAAGTTCATTCACAAATTCCTGCTCGGTTTAGAAGACGCGAAACTGAAGCCAAGGATAAAGGGTCTGAAGAATGACTTGATGATACACGTGTAGACATTGACCAAATGACAAAGACTGTCTGAAAACACACTTTGTCCTTGTTTCTACATTGTGAATGTGGCTTAAGGTTGGATTCTTTCTTTTTTTTAAATTCACGAGACATTGGGTTGGAACTGTTATGTTGAGTTGTATCGAGAATACAGTACAAAATATTCAATTGTCAAGGGTATTTGGTTTGAAACAGAATATGAAGGCTTTGTCATAAATACATATTTAAATTTTAGTAGACACTCTTATCCAGAGCAACAGCGACACCACCTAATCGGCTCGGGATTTCGAACCAACGACCTTTCGGTTGCGTGTCACCCCGTGAATGAATGCCTACACCTATATTTTATAAGTGCCTATAGGTAGGAGAAACTAAATAAAGTGTTTTTGCCTCGTGTCTTTTTCTCAAAACCCATTGGATGAAAAGGTCAGAGGGGAGGGACCTCTTAACCAATGGGTTTTCAGGAGACGGCGAGGCAAGAGGACACAATGAATCAAGGAAATGCAATTGAGGTTCTTCCAAGAAGCTGATTTGGGATTCAGAGGAGGATAGACCATATTTCCTTGCTTTGTAATAACCTGTTCTTTGCCAATGGCAGAATCTCAATTGGATTTCCTTGATTCCTTGTGTCCTCTCTTCTCATTAAGACAATGTTTTTGTGCCAGCTCTCCATTATGCATGTGTTTATATAATTTTGTATGAAATTACTGTACATTGAGTTGGCACAACTTCATTGGTTCAAAGCGTGTGGAGTTGTTACAACCTAATAGGATTAGTATATTGAGTTTCTTTAACTTCTTTGGGGTACCCCCCTTCTTCTCAATTTCTGCCTAAAGACATACCCTAATCTAACTGTCTGTAGCCCAGGCGCAGAAGCAAGGATATGCATATTCTTGGTATCATTTGAAAGGAAACACTCTGCATTTTGTGGAAATGTGAATTGAATGTAGGAGAATATAACACAATAGATCTGGTAGAAGAAAAGGAAATAAACATACGTTTCCTGTTTTTTATTGTTGCTGCATCATCTTTCAAATGACCAAGAACAGACAACTATACAGGATGCTGTGGATGATTTGAATGAAGAACATAAGATGGCAACAATAGCTGAACAAAGTTTTAGACAGATAACTTCAAAAATGAGCGAGCTACATGACATTGAGCATGAAGTCACCCAGGTATCCCACACAAATGTAACCAAATGTACCCAAGTGGCAGAATTGGTACAGTGATTTTGAAGGAAATAACTATATACAAAATACATAAATGCTATTCTAACACACACCAAAAAAATATGTAAAAAATATTATTTTTTAAATAAAAAAATAACAAGGGTAACTATTTACTTGGTCTCGCTTTCTCTATCAATTTCCTCTATAATTTGGGTTAAATCTGTATACATAGACTTTGTTTTAGCTTTTCCTGATTTATTCACCAACATTTAAATATATAAATTTGCTGAAAATGCTATTGACTATGTACTGCTATGTGTAACAATTGTGGCTCCGTCAAGTAGGATTTGCAATGGCGAATGAACCTCTTTTACGCCAGAGTTTACGACAAAGGTTGGTCTTCGAACGTATAACCATTACATATTGCCGTTTACCTCAGCTCATTGGCTATCTTCCAAGCTAGATTTCAAGATGATCGGTGGTCTTTGGGCCAAAATACAGTCAATCAACGATAGACCGGTCCTACCATTGGTGCGCAATGAGGTCATTGATTGGTGTCTTCAAAACATTTCGTTTCGGGCCAATACGTACCGGGAAAAGAACCATCACATATGGTTGTGTTAGTAACAACCAGCGGATTGCAATGAAACCAACCATGACTGGATAAACGGTTGTTTAGTGTGTGTAATTACCACGAACGCTTCGTCCAAAGTTGAATGAGACGGAAATTACGACGCAAGAAGTTTACAAATGTTTCGTGTTAGGCTATAAAAATGGATGTTATCAAACAAAACAAACATTCACTGTGTAGTTAGGACACTTGGCATTGCCACCAGAGGAAGATCTTCAAAGATTAGCAATTTATTTTATTGTTATTTCTGACTTCCGTGACGCTAACGCTTGGTTGGAAAATGCTAGTAACACTTGTGTGTGCGGGGAGCTGTCCTCAGAAAATCGCATAGTTTGCTTTCGCAGTAAAGCCTTTTTGAAATCTGACACAGCGGCTGGATTAATAAGATGTTCATCTTTTAAATGATGTAAGATACATGTATTTACAAGAATGTTTACGATAACAAATGGTGTATTTAGAATGTTAGCGCTCTGCAGTTTCACCAGAGTTTGGCCTGGTCGGACGTTAGCGCCTCACCTACCCTAGAGAGGTTAAACCACTTGAGTAGCACGTTTTCATGTTTAAGTAAGCTTAACTCATTTGTTCGTAAGTCAACTTCACTCAAAAGGGTTATGTTACAATAACATATATTTAAGTAAAGTCAACAACATAACAACATTTAAATTAGCTTCTCTCAATAGTGGTATGATATACTGTATTTACATTGTTATTCAAACCACTTTTTGTGCTTACTCAAACACTGACAGTACAGCATACTCAAATTACTCATTTTTCAAACTCAAATGGTTCAATGCATTCGCCTTCCTTAAATCATTTG
The DNA here is from genome assembly GCF_034236695.1 of Oncorhynchus nerka. NCBI lineage: Eukaryota > Metazoa > Chordata > Actinopteri > Salmoniformes > Salmonidae > Oncorhynchus > Oncorhynchus nerka. Next base: position 58,558,113 of record NC_088422.1, read on the forward strand.
AGTAAACCTAACTCAGGTTTTACAGTGTGTAGCCAGTTAAACACAAACACACATGCACGCATGCATACACGTACACACCTTATACCCGCCACAGAGAACAAAACCAATTATGAGCTAAGAGGAGATACCATCAAGGTGGAGTTACGACTGAGAATAAGACTGATTTCCCTGTTGAGCAGATTAACACACAGCTGGAAAACCTACACACACCCACATATATACACATCGTCTACACACACCAAAAACACACTACTATGCTGGACAGTAGGGATGGCCCAAGATAATTACTATGCTCAGGGTTTCTTAGTAATGAGATACAAAGAAAACACACACACACACACACTTCTTAGGGTTCATATAAGATATTCCCAGGGCACAGTAAATTAGTTAAAGAGCAGAGGCAGAAATCAATTGTGAGCATACACTATTCATGCCTCTGCAATCTTGACATCTCCCCTCCTATTTTTTTTCCTACATTTACTCAGTTATTTTTGGTGGGCACAGAGCAGAGAGCACAAAGCAGAGGCTGATAAATGCTGGACGTAAATGTCGCCATTAATATTCCTAACTGCCTGTTTTACACAGTCTGAATGAAACTATACCCTAAATGGGGGATGAGGATATGTGTGGAGGGGAGAACAAAATACAAAATGAATCCGAGACATTGGAATAAACTGTCAGATGCACGCAAGCATACACATATAGAGTATGTATGCAACAGGAAACATACAAACCCCAGGTCTCGCGTGGATTCACATGTCTGGTGACCTCAGTTGCAGGGGACTAAACAAAACAGGACTGCTGATGTGGTCTACGTCTAAATGATGCGGGTTTGTGTTTGGCTTGACATGTAAGGGGATCAGCTCTTTCCCCTCCTCCAGGTCTCGTGGCATGTCAGTCTAATTTAGCTGTGTCCTGTACACACTCCCAACACTAGCCTGACCCATTCTCTACACTCTTAACACCACACACACACACACACACACACACACACACACACACAACCATGATGCAGTGCAGAACCCTAGTTTCCTTGGATACCAGCATTTTACACACACACAAGCACGATGGGTCGTTCCACCTCAAGAACGCAGAAGAAAGACGATTTCAACACACACCACCTCAGATTGTTCTGATATCGGTTCTGTAATTAGTAAAAGATACGATTGGCATTCGTGAAGCATTATTTTGTTCTCTGAGAAATGAAGCTAATTGATTGCACCCAAACTGGCCATTCTAATTTATAGGATTCAGATAATATACAATAAATATAGTACCTAATATCCGATTTGGGCCAAACGTCTTACTAGCTAGCAAGAACCCCCGAATATAGTCAAAAGGCACCTACAAGAAACCCTACACCACAGGCTAATTTCACCCCAGCAAACAGTATACAGTATCAGTTCTCTATGTTTGACAAGTAGTATGAAGACGTGGTCTGGAGTATTACGCCATACTATGTAATGTATTCCCTGTGAATCTGGTGATGTCCGCCCCCCCGATCAGAGAAATTACTAATTGAAGTCGCTTGCATCGTTTACCACAAAGTAGTGTGAAAGTACCATGTTTTGACCACTCAATGCTGCTGCTCCTGCTATACCGCCTTACTCTTTTATACATTTCGCTGGTCTCTTGTGTTTATTAAATAGATCGCAACGTTCCCTTCGCTACTTTTGGCAGAGAACCAATAGATTTGGTTCATGCTGAAAATAAATTGTGCGCTCACCCTCACAATTCAAGTCCTCCACGAAAGCGATTCGGTTTATCTTTCTCTTACGCTTAATCTGTGTCCAAGTAACGGTGACCTTTGTGTATGATTTATTCACTTCAAAAAAGGGCTGGATTAGTTACTGATAGTTCTAATAGTTTCAGTGTTCTGATCTTCAAGGGTAAAAGTCCCAAATACAAACTGTATAGTGTTTTGCAATGTTAACGGAATTGGTTTGGGTTTAGTTTAGTTTCCTGGTAAATATCACTAATCACAATACATATAGAGCTGTTTCCTGATATATACAATGTACTATTGTGTTTATTTGGCACATGCACAGGAAACAGAAGGTGTAAACGGTACAGTGAAGTGATTACTTGCATAGTAGCAATATCAAAAACAGGAAGTGTCCAGATAAAAATGTTTTATAAATATTTTATAAATATTAGATGACATTTACCCGGCACACTTGTCTAAATTGATGAGTCATGTGAAGGAAATGTTATAACCACATCTAGCTAAGTGGATGGGTCACTATTGTCTAGACATATACACATGTTCATGAAATACAATAGATGGCTGTAATCACCTCCAGACACACCTGGCTAATTTGATGGGTCATGTAATAATCCATGTTTAGACATGTTGCTAGCTAGCTAAACAATTGTTGTGTCTTTGGCATCATTAAACTGAAGATTTATTATTATCAAGTCAATTATCTGTAATTATTATTACGTGATTAAACTAACGTAATCATGTAAATGTAATTAACTAGGAAGTCAGGGCACCAATGAAAATATTCAGATTACAAAGTTATAATTTTCCAAATATAACTCTTAGTCTTCTAATTAATTAATTAATTATTCTTTACCTCAAGTTAGTCTCATTCCAAACGTCGTAAATTGTTGGTTATCTGCACAAACCCAGTCTTCAATATGAATCATCCATACATCAATTGTCTCAATCATTTATTTATTAACTTCTTGGATATGGGGGGCGCTATTTTAATTTTTGGATGAAAAACGTTCCCGTTTTAAACAAGATATTTTGTCACGGAAAGATGCTCGACTATGCATATAATTGACATCTTTGGAAAGAAAACACTCATTTCCAAAACTGCAAAGATATTGTCTGTGAGTGCCACAGAACTGATGCTACAGGCGAAACCAAGATGAAATTTCAAACAGGAAGTGCCCCAGATTTTGAAGGCGCTGTGTTCCAATGACTCCTTATATGGCTGTGAATGGCTCACGAATGAGCTTACACTTTCTGTCGTTTCCCCAAGATGTCTGCAGCATTGTGACGTATTTGTAGGCATATTCTTGGAAGATTGACCATAAGACACTACATTTACCAGGTGGTCGCTTGGTGTCCTCCGTCGCAATTATTGCGTAATCTCCAGCTGCAGTACTTTTCCGTTTGTTACTGAGGAGAAACCCAACTGCCACGAATGATTTATCATCGAATAGATATGTGAAAAACACCTTGAGGATTGATTCTAAACAACGTTTGCCATGTTTCTGTCGATATTATGGAGTTAATTTGGAAAAAAGTTTGGCGTTGTAATGGTTTTTTTCTTAGCCAAACATGATGAACAAAACAGAGCAATTTCTCCTACACAAATAATATTTTGGGAAAAAATGAACATTTGCTATCTAACTGAGAGTCTCCTCATTGAAAACATCTGAAGTTCTTCAAAGATAAATTATTTTATTTGAATGCTTTTCTTGTTTTTGTGAAAATGTTGCCTGCTGAATGCTAGGCTTAATGCTATGCTAGCTATCAATACTCTTACACAAATGCTTGTGTAGCTATGGTTGAAAAGCATATTTTGAAAATCTGAGATGACAGTGTTGTTAACAAAAGGCTAAGCTTGTGAGTGAATATATTTCTTTCATTTCATTTGCGATTTTCATGAATAGTTAACGTTGCGTTATGGTAATGAGCTTGAGGCTATGATTAACGCTCCCGGATACGGGATTGCATCAAATAGTTTCATCTTTACTCATTCATTTTATACAACAATTAGATGCAAGTCTCATACCTGAGACTCTTGTATAAAACAGAGTTATGGTAATGTAGCTGAATTGTCTCTCATGAGTTTCAAAAACATTAAACGAAATGGACAGGTCGTAGCTGGATTCTTCCCCGACCGTGTGCACCTTCTCCAAAACATGTACATTGTTCAGTTCTCAAGTTCTGTGCTGGAGAAGAGGTTCCTTTGTTCTCCTGTGAAACCTTCTCTCTCTCTCGCTATACTGTCTGACCATGATGAAGAGAGTCTCCTCCGGGAATTTATGACCTGAGATAACAGCAGCCTGAGTATAGGTGAGAGAGAGAGAGGGGGACGGCACGCTATATACCCAAAGAGGGCCACGTCATGACACAATGAACAAATCACATCATCAAATCAAATTGCATTGGTCACATACACATGTTTAGCAGATGTTTTGTGGGTTTAGCTAAATGCTTGTGTTTCTAGCTCCGACAGTGCAGTAATATTTAACGATTTCAAAACATATACCCAGTAAATCAAATCAAATCAAATGTTATTTGTCACATACACATGGTTAGCAGATGTTAAATGCGAGTGTAGCGAAATGCTTGTGCTTCTAGTTCCGACAATGCAGTAATAACCAACAAGTAATCTAACTAACAATTCCAAAACTACTGTCTTATACACAGTGTAAGGGGATAAAGAATATGTACATAAGGATATATGAATGAGTGATGGTACAGAGAAGCATAGGCAAGATACAGTAGATGGTATCGAGTACAGTATATACATATGAGATGAGTATGTAAACAAAGTGGCATAGTTAAAGTGGCTAGTGATACATGTATTACATAAGGATGCAGTCGATGATATAGAGTACAGTATATACGTATGCATATGAGATGAATAATGTAGGGTAAGTAACATTATATAAGGTAGCATTGTTTAAAGTGGCTAGTGATATATTTACATAATTTCCCATCAATTCCCATTATTAAAGTGGCTGGAGTTGAGTCAGTGTCAGTGTCAGTGTGTTGGCAGCAGCCACTCAATGTTAGTGGTGGCTGTTTAACAGTCTGATGGCCTTGAGATAGAAGCTGTTTTTCAGTCTCTCGGTCCCAGCTTTGATGCACCTGTACTGACCTCGCCTTCTGGATGATAGCGGGGTGAACAGGCAGTGGCTCGGGTGGTTGATGTCCTTGATGATCTTTATGGCCTTCCTGTAACATCGGGTGGTGTAGGTGTCCTGGAGGGCAGGTAGTTTGCCCCCGGTGATGCGTTGTGCAGACCTCACTACTCCCTGGAGAGCCTTACGGTTGAGGGCGGAGCAGTTGCCGTACCAGGCGGTGATACAGCCCGCCAGGATGCTCTCGATTGTGCATCTGTAGAAGTTTGTGAGTGCTTTTGGTGACAAGCCGAATTTCGTCAGCCTCCTGAGGTTGAAGAGGCGCTGCTGCGCCTTCTTCACGATGCTGTCTGTGTGAGTGGACCAATTCAGTTTGTCTGTGATGTGTATGCCGAGGAACTTAAAACTTGCTACCCTCTCCACTACTGTTCCATCGATGTGGATAGGGGGGTGTTCCCTCTGCTGTTTCCTGAAGTCCACAATCATCTCCTTAGTTTTGTTGACGTTGAGTGTGAGGTTATTTTCCTGACACCACACTCCGAGGGCCCTCACCTCCTCCCTGTAGGCAGTCTCGTCGTTGTTAGTAATCAAGCCTACCACTGTTGTGTCGTCCGCAAACTTGATGATTGAGTTGGAGGCGTGCGTGGCCACGCAGTCGTGGGTGAACAGGGAGTACAGGAGAGGGCTCAGAATGCACCCTTGTGGGGCCCCAGTGTTGAGGATCAGCGGGGTGGAGATGTTGTTGCCTACCCTCACCACCTGGGGGCGGCCCGTCAGGAAGTCCAGTACCCAGTTGCACAGGGCGAGGTCGAGACCCAGGGTCTCGAGCTTGATGACGAGCTTGGAGGGTACTATGGTGTTGAATGCCGAGCTGTAGTCGATGAACAGCATTCTCACATAGGTATTCCTCTTGTCCAGATGGGTTAGGGCAGTGTGCAGTGTGGTTGAGATTGCATCGTCTGTGGACCTATTTGGGCGGTAAGCAAATTGGAGTGGGTCTAGGGTGTCAGGTAGGGTGGAGGTGATATGGTCCTTGACTAGTCTCTCAAAGCACTTCATGATGACGGAAGTGAGTGCTACGGGGCGGTAGTCGTTTAGCTCAGTTACCTTAGCTTTCTTGGGAACAGGAACAATGGTGGCCCTCTTGAAGCATGTGGGAACAGCAGACTGGTATAGGGATTGATTGAATATGTCCGTAAACACATCGGCCAGCTGGTCTGGGCATGCTCTGAGGGCGCGGCTGGGGATGCCGTCTGGGCCTGCAGCCTTGCGAGTGTTAACACGTTTAAATGTCTTACTCACCTCGGCTGCAGTGAAGGAGAGACCGCATGTTTTCGTTGCAGGCCGTGTCAGTGGCACTGTATTGTCCTCAAAGCGGGCAAAAAAAGTTATTTAGTCTGCCTGGGAGCAAGACATCCTGGTCCGTGACTGGGCTGGATTTCTTCTTGTAGTCCGTGATTGACTGTAGACCCTGCCACATGCCTCTTGTGTCTGAGCCGTTGAATTGAGATTCTACTTTGTCTCTGTACTGACGCTTAGCTTGTTTGATAGCCTTGCGGAGGGAGTAGCTGCACTGTTTGTATTCGGTCATGTTACCAGTCACCTTGCCCTGATTAAAAGCAGTGGTTCGCGCTTTCAGTTTCACGCGAATGCTGCCATCAATCCACGGTTTCTGGTTAGGGAATGTTTTAATCGTTGCTATGGGAACGACATCTTCAACGCACGTTCTAATGAACTCGCACACCGAATCAGCGTATTCGTCAATATTGTTATCTGACGCAATACGAAACATATCCCAGTCCACGTGATGGAAGCAGTCTTGGAGTGTGGAGTCAGCTTGGTTGGACCAGCGTTGGACAGACCTCAGCGTGGGAGCCTCTTGTTTTAATTTCTGTCTGTAGGCAGGGATCAACAAAATGGAGTCGTGGTCAGCTTTTCCGAAAGCTGCGGAAGTTAGAGTAACAATGATCCAAGGTTTTTCCACCCCTGGTTGCGCAATCGATATGCTGATAAAATTTAGGGAGTCTTGTTTTCAGATTAGCCTTGTTAACCTCTTAGAGCTCCCCCTCTATACTGCCCCTGTTGGAGAAAGTGCGTGCCCATAGTAAACTGAAAATATTTTTCCCCAAAATTGCTAATATATGCATATAAAAGATATTATCGAATAGAAAACACTCTAAAGCTTCTAAAACCGTTTAAATTTAGTCTCTATGTAAAGCAGAACTCTCAGGGCATGCATTCTCCCAAATGCTATCTTGTCATGGAGAAAGTTGGCCCAACTTCTCACACGCACTTCCCAAACAGCTACCGCCCTGGGAACAGTCTGTACGTGTTCAGCGCGAAGCCTGCTTTCAATGGGGCTTCTCATTGTGAGAATCGCGCGCTCACGGGAGTTTGAGCGAGCTGAAACCTCTCGGCCACGCGAAAAAAAAGGTGACTGTTACGCGCGCTCTGGCCGGGTGATGTCCTTTCTTCAGGATCGATTAAACGACGTGTGTGTTTCTGTTCGTCCTCACGATTTCTGTGCACCTTTATAACACGTTAAAGCTTAATTATGAACATAGTTTGACAAGTTTACTCGACATATAATATATAATTTCGACGTTTTGGTGCGCATCCACTTGAAATTTGCCTACATTTCGACCGAAATGTGGCTATTTTGAGAACCGAAAGACACAGACTTGAAAACTAAACGCTGGTTTGGTAAGTATAATCCCTTCCAGGTCTTCTGATGGAAGAACAGCAAAGGTAAGGGAATATTTATGTGTTAATTTTGGGTTTCTGTCGACTCCAAGATAGAGGAGCGATACTGCTAATGTTGGAGCGCCGACTCCTAGTATAGCCTAGTGAACGCAACCTGTAACGTTAAAAATAAATGTAACACAGCGATTGCATTTAGAAGAAGTGTATCTTGCTATACATATGTAAAACATGCATATTTAGTCAAAGTTTATGATGTGTATTCCTTGTTAGCTGACGTTATCTGCCGGAGCTATTTCATTTCTCCTGACATTGTAGTAGCATTTTTTGAACGATGCGTCATTGTAAACAGAGATTTATGGATATATATTGCAGATTATTGAAAAAAAATGAATGTACTGTGTAACATGTTATATTACTGTCATCTGATGAAGATTTCAAAGGTTAGTGAAATGATTTTTCTTTTAATCCTGCGTTTGTTGATTGCATATTTTTTCCTACTTGGCTATGCTAATGAGGTATGTCTGCGGTGGTGGTTGGACATAAATATGTGCTATGTTTTCGCCGTAAAACATTTTAGAAATCTGACTCGCTAGGTAGATAAACAACTTGTTTATCTTTCATTTGAGCTATTTTACTTGTTAATGTGTGGAGGTTAAATATTTTTAGGAATATTTTTTCGCATTGTGCGTTATGCTAATGAGCTTGAGCCCTAGTCACGAACCCGGATCCGGTATTGGTGGACTATGAGGTTAAAAATCCCCAGCTACAATGAATGCAGCCTCCGGATAAATGGTTTCCAGTTTGCAAAGAGTCAAATAAAGTTCGTTCAGAGCCATCGATGTGTCTGCTTGGGGGGGGATATATACGGCTGTGATTATAATCGAAGAGAATTCTCTTGGTAGATAATGCGGTCTACATTTGATTGTGAGGAATTCTAAATCAGGTGAACAGAAGGATTTGAGTTCCTGTATGTTTCTTTCATCACATCATGTCTCGTTAGCCATAAGGCATACGCCCTCGCCCCTCTTCTTACCAGAAAGATGTTTGTTTCTGTCGGCGCGATGCATGGAGAAACCCTCTGGCTGCACCGCCTCGGATAGCGTCTCTCCAGTGAGCCATGTTTCCGTGAAGCAAAGAACGTTACAGTCTCTGATGTCCCTCTGGAATGCTACCCTTGCTCGGATTTCATCAACCTTGTTGTCAAGAGACTGGACATTGGCGAGAAGAATGCTAGGGAGTGGTGCACGGTGTGCCCGTCTCCGGAGTCTGACCAGAAGACCGCCTCGTTTCCCTCTTTTTCGGAGTCGTTTTTTTGGGTCGCTGCATGGGATCCATTCCGTTGTCCTGTTTGAAAGGCAGAACACAGGATCCGCATCGCGAAAAACATATTCTTGGTCGTACTGATGGTGAGTTGACGCTGATCTTATATTCAGTAGTTCTTCTCGACTGTATGTAATGAAACCTAAGATGACCTGGGGTACTAATGTAAGAAATAACACGTAAAAAAAAAAAAAAACTGCATAGTTTCCTAGGAACGCGAAGCGAGGCGGCCATCTCTGTCGGCGCCGGAAGTCAGCATGCAATACATACAAATCTAAGAAAATGAATGGAATAAAGAATATATAAATATATGGAAGAGCAACGACTAAGAGCGGCAAAGACTACGATACAGTAGAATAGAATAGAATACAGTAGATACATATGAGATGAGAAATGCAAAATAAGTCAACATTATTAAAAAAGGGACTAGTGTTCCATTTATTAAAGTGGCCAGTGATTTCAAGTCTATGTATATAGGCAGCAGCCTCTCATGTGCTAGCTATTTAACTGTCTGATGGCCTTGAGATAAAGGCTGTTTTTCAGTCTCTCGGTCCCAGCTTTGATGCACCTGTACTTACCTCGCCTTCTGGATGATAGCGGGGTGAACAGGCAGTGGCTCGGGTGGTTGTTGTCCTTGATTATCTTTTTGGCCTTCCATGGAGGGCAGGTAGTATGACACCGGTGATGCAGACCGCATCACCCTCAAGAGAACCCTGCAGTTGCGGACCGTGCAGTTGCCGTACCAGGCGGTGATACAACCTGACAGGATGCAATCAATTGTGCATCTGTAACATTTTGTGAGGGTTTTAGGTGCCAGGCCAAATTTCTTCAGCCCCCTGAGGTTGACGAGGCACTGTTGCACCTTCTTCACCACACTGTCTGTGTGGGTGGACCATTTCAGTTTGTCAGTGATGTGTACTCCAAGGAACTTGAAGCTTTGAACCGGCATAATCTCAACTCATACTATTACCAATACAATCATTGTACATGGATGAACACTTCACAGCAGAAAGTAACCATTTAACTCTGTTTTGTTTGTAGTTACCTTGTTGGCCAGCATTGTGTAAAGTCACAAAGGAAAACCATCAACCTATGTCTAAAGACTGTTGACATCCAGTGGAAGCGATAGGAACTGCAAGATGGTCCCTTAGAAATCTGGATTCCCAATGAAAACTCATTGAAAAGAGAGTGACCTCAAAAAAAAATCTGAATGGTTTGTCCTCTGGGTTTTGCCTGCTAAATAAGTTATGTTATACTCACAGATATGATTCTAACAGTTTTAGAAACTTCAGAGTGTTTAATATCCAAATATACTAGTAATATGCATATCTTATCTTCTGAGGATGAGTAGCAGGCAGTTGAATTTGGGTATTTCATCCGGACATGAAAATACTGCCCCCTGTCCCCAAGAAGTTAATGAACTTCAGCCTGTCCTCCAGACTATTAACTGCCCCTTGTATTTGAATAAATATCAGACTCTAATCATCTGCCTCCTGTGTCTGCATCTGGGTCTCGCCCTGTCCTTTTGGAATATAATCTAAATCCTACAAATTAAAATAGCCAATTTGGGTGCAATCAATTGGCTAATTTCTCCTAAATCAAATTACATTTCAACAAAAGAATTTCTGGAATGCCGATTTGACCTGTTTCTAACTACAGGAATGATTTCAGAACAATCTGAGATGGTGGGTGTCATGGCTTACTGAAATGGAATGAGAGATTATGTGTTTAGGATGTGGGGGTGGAGAGTGGGATAGAGAGAGGGAGAGAAAGAGATGTGTACCCTCGGATGGAGGGATGACCAAGCGAGAGAAGTGTCCCAGGACGGAGGAGTAATCTGGCCCTGCGATGATGAACACCCCTCTCGGGCTCATTTATCATCAGGATGCGACAGGGCCTCTGGACTCTCGTCGATATCATCAGAGTGTGACGGGGACTCCCCACACATACATTACACACAGACACGTTCCATAGAGCGCCAGGCAGTTTAACGCTTAGTTGGTTGGAGGATGGAGCGTGGTGCTTTCAACAGCAGAGTTGGGGATTTGAGGCAATGATACAATTTGAGAATAAAATTACTATTATAACTATAATAAAACTTCAATGAAGCTTCTGGATAAGTGTCTGGCCAAACTAAAATAGACATGTTTTTTCTCTACTCTCAAAATAGCACCCTGCTTCAGTCTACAGAACAAGACTCCTTAGCTAACTGACCTCCAGGTCTTTGAATGTGGGGAATGAGGGAGTTAAATTTAGCTTGGTTAGCAAATCAGGCCAGTGTTCTCTCCTCTCCAGTTCGTGTGGCCAGGACCACCAAAAATATCAGGTATTACAAAATATTACTGTAATTTTACATACTAAGGGCTTGTGGAAACAGGAACTGAGGACCACAAGGGAAATTTCAGGAATCCTTCATAGACACCTCTGATCTGCTGACAAAGTCCTATTATGGTCAAATAAGGAAATAAAAGAGAAAAAAATACATGTTTTTGGCATGAGCTAACACTACTCCTGAACAGACCAGCGTCCTTGACAATTGTTCTCTATGACGGTCACCTTGGCGTTCTTATGAGGGGGAAAAACTACCATTGTGATTATTCAAAACCAATCTATACCTAAAATATATAGAGAAGAAAATAAACCCAATGTTGCAATATCCAAGTTTCTCAAATGTTCCTCAAATGCTTCAGTGTAGCAATATCTCAGGTTACTCATAGAGATATCATTTATTACATTTCATTCAAACGTTACTATATTTGTATAAATATAGGCCTACACTATACATACAAGTTCTACAATATAGAGTAATCATATGCTAAGATTTTGCTTTACTGCATTTCCATTTCAGCTTGGTGGTACATCCAGGCTCCATAGTGTATTCAGTCACAAGCTGACTATGTTGAGTTTCTATTCAAGACAAGCTACTACATTTCCATTGAGTTCCATACAGACTGCCAGGCTCCACTATAAAAAATATTACTGGTGAGGATGATGAGATAGGTGCCGTTCAGGCTTTATTACATTTCCATAGAGCGTAATATTGCCAGGCTCCAATAAAGCTTTATCTCCTTCTGCGTTAGGTGATCCTTCAGGAGGAATTAGCACTTTCATCAATTCTACCCATCGCTGCGCCCAGGAAGAGTCGTGTGATTGGCTAGCCGATGGAGCCGCCTCACTGGAGGCAGGCTGTGATTGGCTAGAGAGGGATGTTCATTAGAGAACACTTGGACACGTGCTGACCCCTAGAAGGTTCCAGAGCATGTGATAAATTAGCTATTTTTCTCTGTCCTACACATACTACACACACACACACACACACACACACACACACACACACACACACATGAAGGCTACTGTATAAACACAAGGAAACAAGCATCTTCCACACAAACAGAGGTGTGTGCACCCACCCACACACACATAAATTCCACCTCCTCCCCCACTCTTCCAAATCCTGCCACTACCAACTAAAATTAAAAAGAGAGAGAAAAAAATGCATTGCCTGCATGCTTCAACTACGTGTAATTAACCCCTTATTGAAGCTTAAAAAATGCTTATTGAAGTTCAAATTAGGATCCCAAAATAGCCAAACTGCTTCATTTGCATTCTGGATGAAGCATCTGTGTTGTAGGCAGAGCTGACAGCTGACCTTGATGGAGAGATCCAACCCCATAAGAAGTGAGCTGTTCAACCATTTTTTATTTATTTTAGGAGTGGGGCAGTTCCACTCCATTATTCTTTTTTAAAAAGTTTTCATATTTGATAGGACAGTGAAAGAGAGGGTCGGATTCGAACCCACGCTTCCACCGGAGGCAGCGGTTTAGACCACGAGACCAGCCCAGGCCACTGTATGACTATTTCTCGCAAATATTTAGAAAGCTTTTCTATTTAGTGAGCTTTTCTGGTAGAGACTGAGCCATACAATATCTCACCCATGTCACATTAGACTGGAAAATAGCAGAGACAATACTAAGAAAGGAAAATAGCCACCACAGAGTGCTGTTCAGATGCTGTCAAAACCGTGTGCAGGGATTCTCCATTTATCACAGGACAGTTCCTATATCCTGAACCTGTCAAATTAACTGGATATGTGTACATTACCTTGAAGTGCAGAGTGAATACATATTAACAGCTGAACATCATTGATTGAGGATGCCCTACAGTATCTCGGCCCAGAAAATGTTACATCTCCAGAAATTTGCATTCCCCTAGGTGTCCCTAAGTGTCCCTAAAAGCCATTCTTAACCATTGGATTACGATGTTCAGTACGCGCACACACACACACACACACACACACACACACACACACACACACACACACACACACACACACACACACACACACACACACACACACACACACACACACACACAACTATATTCACTGTGTAGTGCTACATGAAAATGTGTGTGAGCCTCGGTTAAAATTCACTCTGACAAGTGAACGCAGGTCTACTTCACATAACACAGACTGTAAATGGAACTTAACAGAAGTTAAACATGTTTTAGAAATATGGGTCCTAGAGGGTAAAGATGGAACTCTTCCACCTCTAAGCATCTTGGGAACCAATACAATAACTGTGGATCAGACGCTGAGAGAGGTATCAGAAATACAGACACATTCACTGAACTATCAACACACACACAGACACCACAGAGCAATTGTATTACTTTCCACCGAGTCTGAATGTGTTTCAACCTTTCACTTCAAACGAAAAGCTTTAAAGAGCGAGAGAGAGAAATAGTGAGAAAGAGAGAGAGAGAAGGAAAGCATGGAGAGAGTGTAAGAGACCTTGGGATTCCAGTAAAATCGAGAGAGACTGGCAAATATAGATTACTGCAGAGAAGACTGGGAGGAAGAAGGGAGAAATTGAGGTGAGGGAGGGGGAGGCTCCGAATGGACTGTATATCAGCATACACCCCCCCACTCTTTCCTCTGCCTCCTGACTGCTCCTAACTGACCAGCCATTCAATAAGAAGGTGGGAGTTGGAGAAACACTACCCTACCCTTCTACCCCTCCTAAGCTAGATAGGATTTAGAGGAATCTCCAGGTAACCCCATGGTGCCTATGTATGTGGCTCTGTGAGAGAGAGAAGGATGGAAGAATGGAAAGGAGAGCAGCATGAGGGGAAGAATAGAAGGAGGCGGAGGCGTCTGTACTGGACGCTGTCCCAGTTAGAGGTGCTGCAGAGCGGGGCTTGAAGGTGACCTCCCTAGGCTCTACTGTGTGCGTGTCCCTGTGTGCATGCATCCCTGTGTGTGAGTGTGTGTATGTCCCTAGCTCTTATCTCCCTCTCTCGACAGTACATCCAGCTGCCCGGGTCCTCAGCTGGGGTCACACACACTGTCCTTTTCTTATCACAGAGGCCACAGGTATTTTACCAGAACTCCCCTTCCTCCTCCTCCCCCTCTTCCTAACCCTCACCACACATCACCCCCCTCGGCACTCTTTGCCAACTCCTTGGTTCAGTGAGAAAAACAGCAGGCGTGATGCCTGCCAAGCCGATTGCTCACGAGACTGTTAGGATAAGCTCAATAGGAGTGCAGTAAATAAACCCCTGGCATGGCTCTACAGTGTGAGTATTTCACTCGCATTTCACGCGCATTTGCCCCTAAAAATAAATATGTGCAAACCGGAACAATATTTATGAGGTAAAGATTACAACCTACCGTAATCTATTTTTCCCCCGTTGCTAATTGTTTAAAAATAACAGCCCCACATTCCACAAGCAGCATGCGCCAAACACAGTAGAGTTTTCTGTGATGACGTAGTCCAGTCAGAGTGAGAGAAAGGTGAACAACACTGGAAAAAAGTACCGGTATAGGCTATCAGTTAACGTGCAGACATCGCTAAAAATGAAGCCCACTCAATTTTATTTTAAGCGGAAAAGAGACGAGGAGAAAAAGGAATCCGGCGAGGGGGATTTGCAAGGTTCAACTATTGAAGCCTCTTCACAAGGTTTGCCTGAGGCGACTAACGTTAGGGATGCTGAGAACAACATCCGCAAAACTGCTGAGAACAACGTTAGCGAAGCTGCTGAGAACAACGTTAGCAAAGCTGCTGACAACAACGTTAGCAAAGCTGCTGAGAACAACGTTAGCAAAGCTGCTGAAAAACAACGTTAGCAAAGCTGCTGAGAACAACGTTAGCAAAGCTGCTGAGAACAACGTTAGCAAAGCTGCTGAGAACAACGTTAGCAAAGCTGCTGAGAACAACGTTAGCAAAGCTGCTGAGAACAACGTTAGCAAAGCTGCTAAGAACAACGTTAGTGAAGCTGCTGAAAAACAACGTTAGCAAAGCGGCTGAGAACAACGTTAGCAAATCGGCTGAGAACAACATTAGCAAAGCTGCTGAGAACAATGTTAGCGAAGCTGCTGAAAAACAACGTTAGCAAAGCTGCTGAGAACAGCGTTAGCGAAGCTGCTGAGAACAACGTTAGCAAAGCTGCTGAGAACAGCGTTAGCGAAGCTGCTGAGAACAACGTTAGCAAAGCTGCTGAGAACAATGTTAGCGAAGCTGCCGTGACCCCCATTGTCACTTCAACGTCCACTGTAGCCGTGGAGGGAGAACACACAGATTCAATGCGAATTGGTTCAAAATGTTCCCATGGCTAGAGTTCGAAAACAACACCATGTTCTGCAAATATTGTAGAGGGCAGAAACAGGCGGGAAACTCGTCCTTCGTGTCAGGAAACCCACATCTGAGAAGAGATAGCGTAGCGAAACATAACATCTCGTGGCGGCATATCCAGTGCAGAGATCTGTACCTGTTGAGACAGGAGAAACCATCAGGCACGGTGTCAGCAGCCTTGAGGAGGCAAGTGCTGCCGTCTGAGGAGGAGAAGAGGAGGCAGCTGAAAATAAAGATAACCATTGCATACTTCATTGCGAAAGAAGAAGAACCTTTCGTCAAATTTGGGCCACTTATCAGACTCCACCACAAAGTTGACATTAATCCCACATACGACAATGATCTAAGATGTGATGGGATGATCGGTCAAATTGCTGACATAATGAGAGAGAGCCTGTCAGTGAATCTGAAAGCCGCAAAGTATCTTGCCGTTCTAATAGACCGAAGACACTGATATATCCACAGAATGCGAGATTGTCTACGTGCGCTTGTTGGAGGATGGGAAGCCAGTCCATCTCCTGGTCGGACAACAGACCCTTGAGCACTCCCATGCCATTGGTAAGGTGTTTCTCTTTATAGGCTTTATTCTTGTGTAAAGTTGAATCATTATTCGTAATGGAGATTTAGTTTGTCAGAAACACTTTTGTATAATTGTTCTTTTGTGTCGAGGTGTTTTGGATGCCACCAAGGCCGCATTTCATGCGGTTGGCCTAGAGGAGGATGGAGGGTCATGGATGAAGAAGTTAATCTCCTTCGGGGCAGATGGTGCCTCCGTGAACATGAGCCACCGTGGGGGAGTGATTGCCCACCTGCAGAGAGAGGCAGGGGGGCATATAATCCCAATCCACTGTATGCCACATAGGTTTGTAACAAATACATTCTCTATGATTTAGTTTTATTTGCTAGCTGAGATTGTTAAACAATACTGTGTGTGTGTGTGTGTGTGTTCGTGCGTGCGTGTGTGCATGTGCTAAGTGCTGGAATGGTAAATACCACAGAATTATTGTTTTCGGTTGGCACAAGAGACAGGGGGGAAGGAGACGCTGAATAGTTTTTATTTATTTATTTTATTTTATTGAATATCTGAAACATACAATATACTTGCAGTGAAGCCGCTCAACAACTACATCATACCAGTCTTCCAACAGACTCCCATTCAGAGCGACACACAGAAGCATCCAGGGCCAATGCCCTGCTCAAGGGCACGTTGACAGATCTCCCACCAGGCCAAAAAAAACGTGAACCCGAACCCTCCAAGATCCCCCTACAGTTCCCCAATAGCTGTCCCTCAACCATTCGAGACCCCTCCCACAGTCCCTCCAAGAATAAAAAAAAATAATAATTCCATTCCCCACCCCCAAGAACCCCCCAATGCACCAACAACCAAGAGAATGAACTAAAGATAAAAAAAAATTAAAGACAGAAGAAAACAGCAAACAACAATACAAAAAACTAAAATCCTAACAGCAATGCCAACTGCATATGTCTGTGCATGTCTGTGCACTGACCCTCAGTGTCATTCAAACATACTTTTTATTATGTTTTATTTTGACTTTATTTTTGACTTTTATCTTTGACCATCATTCCATCTCCCGCACAGCAACTCCACTCCCACTTGTTTCCAATTCCACATCCCCACCATCACCGTCTCTTAGTCCATCCCACCCATCTCTGCTGGCCACCCTCTTTGAATTTCTATGCAACATATATCTTTCAAATATGCTGTGATGTTTAACGTAAAATTTCAATCTATCTAATCAAATAGAATCCACAGATTGCGAGTTGAAGATAAATACTTTTACGAACAGTATTAATATATTTGTCACGTTCTGACCTTAGTTCCTTTATTTGGTCTTTGTGTTAGTTTGGTCAGTGCGTGAGTTGGGGTGGGTAGACTATGTTCTTTTTTCTTTGTTTTATTTCTGTGTTCGGCCTGGTATGGTTCTCAATCAGAGGCAGCTGTCGATCGTTGTCTCTGATTGAGAATCATACTTAGGTAGCCTGTTTTCCCCATTTTAGTTGTGGGTGATTATTTTCTGTTTAGTGTTTTTCGTCACCGTACAGGACTGTTCGTTTGTCGTTTTTGTTGTTTTGTTCAGTGTTCAGTTGTTTTATTCAAATAATGGACACTTACCACGCCGGGCATTGGTCCTCCTCTCCTTCTCCCGACAACATTCGTTACAATATTAGTAATTGACTGACCCGGTCTCTCCAAACATCATAAACAGTACTATTTCTAGGGTCAATTTTAGATCAATGCTAAGCATTTTCAGCCATAGTCACATCCTGACCTTAGACGTTTTATTTCTCTATTTGGTTAGGTCAGGGTGGGATTTGGGTGGGCATTCTATGTTTTCTATTTCTTTTGTTTTTGGCCGAGTGTGGTTCCCAATCAGAGGCAGCTGTCTATCGTTGTCTCTGATTGGGAATCATACTTAGGCAGCCTTTTTGCCACCTAATGTTGTGGGTAATTATGTATTTTCTGTGAGTGTTTGTGTGCGCCACGGTTGCGTCACGGTCGGTTTCTGGTTACCTGTTTTTTTGTGAAGGTTTCACTTCAATTAACGATGTGGAATTACATGCACGCCTTGGCTCATTTATGACAGGGAGTTTGAAGACAGCGAACGTGACAGCCATTCCTGAACCTAAGACCAGAAACAGGCTACCTGAGGGCAATACCAAAATAAATGGTCTATTGATTCTGTATCAAAATCTGCAGAGCTTCGATGATTTTATGTCCCAGAGTGTTGGACTAGTAACCGAAAGGTTGCAAGTTCAAATCCCCGAGCTGACAAGGTACAAATCTGTCGTTCTGCTCCTGAACAGGCAGTTAACCCACTGTTCCTAGGCCATCATTGACAATAAGAATTTGTTCTTAACTGACTTGCCTAGTAAAATAAAGTTAAAATAAAATATTCAAAATTTTGTTGGTAGCAAGAATGCTAAATAATAATTTTAGCTGAAAACCTACGAACTCTTGAATCTTGTGTTGTTATTTATATCAAATCATACACCCTGTACCATGGAATCGTTACATCAAAAATCTCTTCCAAACTATTGTGCAATCCGTATGGCACAGTTGTCAACATCCTGGTCCTCAAATGAAACTGGTATAATTTCCTATTTATGCTACTTTATTCCTCCGCCAGTTTTGATCCTTTATATTGGACAGACAGACCAGTTCCCTACCTCCTCCCGCTGCCACCTGCCTCCTTCATTTTTTGGGGTAATGCTGTAATCAATTGGTTGTACTCTTGGATTAAGCAGACCTTCTCGTATAATTCTGATAACGCCATGAAGGACATAACTCTACCATTCCAATTTACAATATCATTCCAGAACAAAATGCCCTTTTCAAACATCTTTCCCATAAATACAGGTATTTTATCAACCATCACATTTGAGTTCAGCCATAATATTTGTTCTATCTTTTCATGGGGATGAAACTGAAATTGTAGCCAGCTCTGCAATGCTTGTTTGAAAAAGAGAGATACTTTGAAAAAAGTATAATTTTCAATTAATCGAAAATGATACATGGCAATTTGCACAAAGGCAAAAAGGCAATTTTTAAATAATGGATGAGCTTACTTGAGAACCAATTAGGGTTCTAGTAAAAATGTTGAATAGGTTAAGCTTTTAAAGAGAGGTTTAGTGCTATTTAATAATCTCAACCCACCCAATTCAAATTCATTATATAGATAGGCACACTTTATTTTGTCTGGGTTAGCTTCCCAGATAAAGCAAAATATTTTTGGCTCATATGATTTGAAAAATGAATAAATCAGGAGTAGGCAGCACCAAAAGTAAGTGAGTAAACTGAGATATGACTAAGGAGTTAAATCAGGGCAATTTTTCATTAAATAGACAGGTACTTACCTCTCCATGGTTGCAGAATCTTGTCTATTTTTACATTTATAGTTTTCTAATTAAATTTATTGTGGAGAGCTTAATTATATATGTTGTGATATGAATACCAAATATGTCTACTTCACCATCAGCCCATTTTATAGGTAAACTGCAGGGTAATGTAAAAGTTGTATTTTTTAAAGATCCAATCCGTAATATTGTACATTTATCATAATTAGGTTTACGTCCAGAGAGTACAGAAAAGTTATCTAGATCTCAAATCAAATCAACTCAAATTGTATTTGTCACATACACATGGTTAGCAGATGTTAATGCGAGTGTAGCGAAATGCTTGTGCTTCTAGTTCCGACAATGCAGTAATAACCAACGAGTAATCTAGCTAACAAATCCAAAACTACTACCTTATACACACAAGTGTAAAGGGATAGAGAATATGTACATAAAGATATATGAATGAGTGATGGTACAGAGCGGCATAAGCAAGATGCAGTAGATGGTATCGAGTACAGTATATACATATGAGATGAGTATGTAAACAAAGTGGCATAGTTCAAAGTGGCTAGTGATACATGTATTACATAAAGATGCAGTAGATGATATAGAGTACAGTATATACGTATACATATGAGATGAATAATGTAGGGTATGTAAACATTATATTAAGTAGCATTGTTTAAAGTGGCTAGTGATATATTTTACATCAGTTCCCATTATTAAAGTGGCTGGAGTTGAGTCAGTGTGTTGGCAGCAGCCACTCAATGTTAGTGGTGGCTGTTTAACAGTCTGATGGCCTTGAGATAGAAGCTGTTTTTCAGTCTCTCGGTCCCAGCTTTGATGCACCTGTACTGACCTCACCTTCTGGATGATAGCGGGGTGAACAGGCAGTGGCTCGGGTGGTTGTTGTCCTTGATGATCTTTATGGCCTTCCTGTGACATCGGGTGTATAAGACATTGCAAGGATCTAGCTTGCGGACTTAATATAAAACTTGAGTCATCGGCATACATGGACACCTTTGTTTTTAAGCCTTGAATTTCTAATCCTCTAATGTGGTTATTGGATCTGATTTTAAAAGCCAGCATTTCGATGGCCAGAACGAATAGATATGGGGACAGCGGACACCCTTGTTTAACTCCTCTTGACAATTCAAAACTCTGAGAAGTAGCTGTGATTGACTATTTTACACCTGGGGTTTCTATACATTATTTTTACCCATTTTATAAGAGAATCACCTAAATTGAAAAAATCCAGGTATTTATAAATAACATCCAGTCTTACTTTATCAAATGCCTTTTCAAAATCCACTATAAATACCAGGCCTGGCTTCTTAGATGTTTCATGATGTTCTATTATTTCTAGTAGTTGTGGTATATTATCTCCAATGTATCATCCATGTAAAAAACATGTCTGATCAGGATGAACAATACCTGGTAAAACCCTTTTAATTCTGAGTGCTATGCATTTCGCTAGTATTTCTTGCATCACAACATTGAAGTGTAAGGGGCCTCCAGTTTTTTAGATAGACTGGGTCTTTATATTTGCCATATGGGTCTTGTTTTAATAATAGAGAAATCAGACCTTCCTGCTGAGTACCTGACAGATTGTTTTAACTACTCCTGTAGAAATGGTAATCTAACAATGGAGCTTTTAGTATATCAAAATAGGCTTGATATACCTCTACCGCTATGCCATCAAGCCCTGGGGTTTTTCCAGACTGAAAGTATTTAATAGCCTCAAAAAGTTATTCCTCTGTAATTTGGCACTCGCACTGATCTTTCTGTATATTTGTTAATTTTCCATTTTCTAAATATTATTTAGAAAGAATTCCTTACCGTAATCTTCCTTCAGTGGGAGAGGATGAGACGGAAAAGAGAACATCTGCTTAAAAAAATGTAGCTTCCTCTTTTAAAATATCATTCGGAGAATCATAGATGACTCCATCTTTAATAACGAGTTTCTGCAAATTCTTTTTGTTAGCGTTCCAGTATTGGAGATTCATGTTCTCGGGCAAGAGCTCTGTGTGGATATTTGCACACCGTCTAGCGTCAAGGGAACTCGCTGTATCCCCCATATCTTCACAGCCCTCAAAGTGTTCCTTTGGCATGGACAAGACAAGGACCTTGCCACTGACGAAGCCCAGTACTCTGTTGATCTGCAGCACATGGAGCACCTGGCCGTAGCATCAACAACAGCAGAAGTTCAATGGCGAGCAAAGGTCAGTTTTACACAAGAAATGTAATACCACACTAGTTTTAAAAAATAGGTTCTAGACAGAAATGAACTTTCAGAATCAAGTAATTGACAGGTGACAGTTTATTTACTTACTACTTAACAGATAAAGCGGGAAATGTAGAATGCACTCTTTTGTGTGTTCTGCCATTTTCTCTCCGACATGTTTGAGGAGCTATCCGCACTTAGCCTCACCCTACAAAGGAATGACCTGATCCTCCCCCAAGCCACATCAGAGTTGAGGAAGACAGTGACCAGACTGGAAGCACTAAAGCTTAGGGCAAAGGCAGGAGGCATGCTGGAGAAGATCCAGACCACGCTTGCTCAACAGCATGGTGATGAGAGGAGATTCCAGGTGTGTTGGGATGAGAGCTTGTTACAATGTAAGAGAAATCGATGATTAAGACAGATTCTCAGTGTGAGAATCAATGTATTCGTTGCCCAATAGAATGATTTAAGGATGAGGAGGGAAATGCAGTGGACATGCAGACAAATGGCCAGACATTTCATTGTGTGTTGGTGTGTGTGTGTCTGTGTTATTTATGTTAAAGAGAATAACACTGAAGGGGAATCTGAAAGGCTTCATGGACCTCCACAATCCCAAGATCAAGCAGCACATGGAGGCGGCCATCAACATCGGTGTGAATGATCTCAAAGCCAGGTTTGGTGGTTTGCTGAAGGATGAGGGTGTCCAGACCCCAGTGGAATCTTTCAGAGTGCTAAACCCTGACACCTGGCCAGAAGACCAGGTCAGCCTTCTCACCTTTGGCGATGATGATGTGGCAGACCTGATGAGGCATTTCAAGGAGCCTCTAGAGAGGTGAGAATTTATTTGACACTGCATTGCCATACGAGACAATGTTACGTTTGCATATTTGCAAACTCACTTTCTCTGTTCAATCCTGCAGATCGGGGTGCAACATGGCTGCAATCCAGGATGAGGGGCTGAAAATCCTGGTCAGCCACAATTTCAAGGACAAGTCCTACAGTGGCCTGTGGGAAACCATGTTGACAAAGGACCCCTACAGGCACGATTACAAGGTAGGCTAACAGTCCTGAGTGGTTATGGTTGGTTTTGTTAAGTTAATGGTAAGAGTTTATGAAATTAAATTGAAAGATATCATATTTTCCCAAGAACATACTGGAGTTGGTGCTGCCCATTACAGCCGCCCAGTGAGAGCGAGGCTTCTCTGCGCAGAACCGGATTAAGAATTCGACAAGAAGCTGCCTTGGGGTCTCAACAACCGAAGACCTCATGAGGATCAGCCTGGAGGGGCCTTCTGTCGAGGAGTTCGATCCCACTCCTGCCGTGGACCGCTGACTGACCTCTAAGCATGCCAGACGGCCAACATACAAAAGCAGCTGGACAACTGATATCCTTTGCGTCTAGTAGGCATGGGTCAATGTGTGATTTTGGTGGTATGTGCTGTTGCACAGATGTGGGTCCCTTAGTACACGCGCACACACACGCAGTGTACATATGTATGTAATAAATTGTTTGTTAATAGACTCTGTGTTACTTGAACATTTTTCACTGTGCTCCTAAATGTCTTTGTGTGTTCCTACATTTTTTCATTTAGGAGCGCATGTACACATGTAAAAGTCGGCGTAGAGCCCTGCTTGGTCCTAACAACATTATCACCACTAACAGTTATGACACATGGTTCTAAAAGGACTCTTCAGCTGTCCCTAAAGGAAAACCCTTTTTGGTTCCATGTAGAACCCTCTATAGAAAAGCTTTCCCATGGAACCCAAAAGGGTTCTACCTGCAACCAAAAAGGGTTTCTCAAAGGGTTCTCCTATGGGGACAGCTAAAGAACCCTTTAAGGTTTTAGATAGCACCATTTTTTCCTAAGAGTGTGGAGCCGAGAGAACTGACCTGAAAACAAACAAAACACAGACGCACACGAACGATAGTTCAAGGCTTTTAGAGCAGCAGCTGCACTAAAGTGATTTCTAGAGATGATGGTGATATGAAGGGAATCAAATGTAGATTTCACTGTACCACCGAACCACTGCACGACCTCAATTAGCACTAATCGCAGGGCCTCCCGAGTGGCGCAGTGGTCTAAGGCACTGCATCGCAGTGCTAGCTGTGCCACTAGAGACAGTCACCAGGCGCACAGTGTTTCCTCCGACACATTGGTGCAGCTGGCTTCCAGGTTGGATGGGCATTGTGTTAAGAAGCAGTGCGGCTTGGTTGGGTTGTGTTTCGGAGGAAGCATGGCTCTCGACCTTCGCCTCTCCCGAGTCGGTACGGGAGTTGCAGCGACGAGACATGATTGTAACTACTACCAAATGGAATTGGGGAGAAAAAACGGGTGAAGAGTTTTTTTTTAAATAGCACTAATCGCTCGGCACTAAAAAATGTCACCTTGCCATTGGATTTAGGTTACAAACTGGGTTAGAAAACGACTAAATTCCCTTACGTTGATTACTATTTGAAAATCCAATCAGTTTTCCACGTTATTTCAACGTCATCACATTGAATATTTTGTTGAAATTACATGTAAACAACATTGATTCAACCAGTTTTTACCCAGTGGGCCAAGGTGTGTGTGTGTAACGCTGGATCGTGTTACAGTGCTTTCCCTGTCTTATGCTGAGATTACATTACTGCAACATCCTTGAACCACCACCATCCCTGGCTTTCCGCTTACACAAGCACTTCTCCCGCCGAGAAATGACCAAGATTACCTATGCAAGGTGTGTGTGTGTGTGTTGTTTTTTGGGGGAGTGTGTGTGTGTGTGCGCGCGCGTGCATTTGTCATGCGTGCGTGTGTATAGGGGATGAGAGGTGGCTTGTTCTCTAGATTGGGGTTGTAATAGCTTGACGTAGGGCTCGAGACACAATGGGAAAACATGAGGAAATCCACTTAACCTATGACCCAGAGCGAGGGAAATGTAGAGAGAGAGAGAGAGAGAGAGAGAGAGAGAGAGAGAGTGAGAGAGCTGCACTGAGTATCATCATAGAGGCTAGCCCAGCATGAGCCTAGGCACAGCTCTCCTCTACTGTACGTCATATGTATGATGACTAAGCCCAGGCTATTTCCTACAGTCTATCTATGGGGTATATATACACAGTATAACACTGTGTGACAAAGCTAGGCTAGCATTGGCTTTGATTGGACTGGGAATGCAGCCAGGCAGTGTGATGCAGTACAGTGATACAGGCAGAGGCTGCAGGATGTTGGGGCTATCAGATATAACATGGCTACAGTGCACTGAGCTGTGGGAGCAGCACAGTCATATTTCTTCTCTGATTTGGTGTTTGGTGGGTAATTGGTGTCTTGCTGTGAGAGCAGGCGACGGGTCTGTGAGCACGCTAGGGGGAGGGGAGGAGACACAATTCCCCTGGCAACTCTGCCAACCAACCACCACTGCCAGTGATATCCATCACCCCGTGGGCATGATTACCAGTACAAGCATCATACACCACTGGCAGTGCACCATACTCAAACAAACACACACACCTGTAAGTTCAAGTACAAAAACACACACCTCCCAGAAGTGATGAGGAAGTGCTGCTTGATACAGCCTACACACACACACAGTGTAGGCCCTACACACTCACTGCCCCTGTAGCTGCTCAACTAAAAGACACATTTCAAAGGGAACTCCCCAAACTAACCTGACCTGTTCATTCCTTTCAGACACATGGTAGCAAGTATTTAGCGGATTTCTTTATTTCTGGCTTGGATGCCTGATTCTATTACTGCGACATAAGAGGAGATTGATTCCTCCCTTAAATAATTCCTCCCTTAAATAACTTGAGGCAGTAACTATAGCCTACTCAGCCAGTACTAAAACGAGCCGGCTGTATGCACCATCGAGAATACATACAAGTCACTTCCCAGGGCAGTGATGTTGAGTCCAATTCTATTATTATGACATCAAACGGTGGTGAGAAAATAGAAGCAGGTCTATAGTGGGTAGTAATAACACCTTTTATTTTATCATTTGTATTATTATCGAATGCTTTTCGTTTGCAGCAAAACTCTCCAAGGACCATGTATAAGACCCCACTTTAAAACCCTCTCCTCGGTAACTACAATTCCATTACTGAAAGGTGGTGAGCCATTTCAAAGTGAATTAATAGATTCAAATATATTTCATTAGATTATACGGATTGCTTTTGATTGGTTCTGACTGGGGATAATAAGACCAATTGGAAAGGGTAAAATTGTGGGTAATTGAATTCCCTAGCTTCAGTAAAGACCTGGGCCCGAGCGCCTTTTAGATCATAATGAATCAGATTTCATGGAAAGGGAGGACCTGATCCTAGATAAGCACTGAGACGTTTTGAGAGTACAGGCCCAGCTCTCATCAAATAGCACTCCCATCTGGCTCTATGACGTTTGTTTGGAAAGACAAACACGCATTTGAGATATGGAGAAGAAATAGTGGTGATTCTTTTTTTTATAAGCAATCCGTGTGCGTCTCCCCACGGACCTCCCGGTGGCGGCTGGCTGCGACAGAGCCTGGGCGCGAACCCAGAGTCTCTGGTGGCACAGCTAGCGCTGCGATACAGTGCCCTAGGCAACTGCGCCACCCGGGGAGCGAAGGATGCTGGCCCATGTTGACTCAAATTCTTCCCACAGTTGTGTCAAGTTGGCTGGATGTCCTTGGGTGGTGGACCATTCTTGATACACAGAGGAAACTGTTAAGCATGAAAAACCCAGCAGCATTGCCGTTCTTGACACACTCAAACCGGTGCGCCTGGCACCTAACTACCATACCCTGTTTGAAGGCACTTAAATGTTTTGTCTTGCCCATTCACCCTCTGAATGGCACATACACAATCCATGTCTCAATGGTCTCAAGGCTTAACAATCCTTATTTAACCTGTCTTCTGCACTTCATCTACACTGATTGAAGTGGATTTAACAAGTGACATAAATAAGGGATCATAGCTTTCACCTGGATTCACCCAACTGGTCAGTCTGTCACAGAAAGAGCAGGTGTTCCTAATGTTTTGTACACTCAGTGTACAGAAACACAGTTTATTATGCGTTGTCCGCATGACAGAGACTAGTAAGAGAACAATAGATGTCGATGTTTATCAGTATTCTGAACAACAGGGGAGAATTACCTTAATAAGAGAAGAGGGTGATTCATTCTAGATGGATGTTATTTCCATTTACGTGCATAGGAAGCCCAAATGACTGTAACATGAGGAGAGAACCAGGTGTCTGAGCTCTAAGGGAGCTGGGATGGGAACGCAACCCCAGGCAGGAGCTTCTCGTCAGTTTACAGCAGCTCAGCAAGCAGTCTGGATCAATATCAGGAGAGCGTGTGCATTGATTATGTGTGTAAGTGATATGAGAAGGGGGTCGTTACACTGGGGGGTGAGGAGGTGGGCCGGGGGGAAGGTAATAGGAGTATAGTGGTGACCCTGATGAAGTGTGCTGCAGGTTAAAGAAGGATTTTTAAGGCTTGATACATGGATTATGTGTGTGCCATTCAGAGGGTGAATGGACAAGACAAAAAATGTAAGTGCCTTTGAACAGGGTATGGTAGTAGGTGCAAAGTAGTGCTTAGCAATTAATGGGTTTTGAAGTTGGTTTGATTTCAGGTCGATTATTAAAAGGTATATGTTGTATTTATTTATTTTTTTTACATTAAATGCACTATGCATTATGGGGTTGAATGCTGTAACAACACAGAATGAAACAATTAATAAAAGTCCCATGATGTCAGTGACTGCCCATTACTGCTTACTAAAATATTTCCGTTGTGTATATTACATTTGTTTTATTTGATTTCATTCCAAGTTATCATCTCTATAGAGCTGCTGCCTATACTGTCTGACAAAATCACTATTTTGTAATTCTCCAAAGTAAATAAGGCATACTTTTATGACTGCTGAATACCAACTATCAATCACTTTTACCGTGTATTTTCAGCTAGAGATACCTGCTAGGCAACAGCTGCTGTCTATATCACCTCGTGATGGTGCATTCTTCTCTCTTCCTTAACAGGCGTAAAATAAGCACAGACTGGACAGGCAGATGCGCAATGGATTGTGGTCATTGTAGTTAATTACCAGGTTTTATGTGCTAAACTATTTAGAATATTCACCTTTTGGAAACTACAACTCCCTACTACATCGCCAGTGGCAATTTTAGTATGTAAATCTTGGTGGGGCAAACAAAGAAATATGGGATGCAAGCCAGCAAAGCCACTACACAACACTAAGCAATACATGAATTGCACTATAACGGTGCCCACAAACTGTTAGGGCCTACATAAAGATGTCCCAACACCTTACCACTGCTACAGTTCATTCAGCCTCATTTACATAGCTGATATGGCTGACTTGCTTAAACAAATGTGCTTTCTACTGACAATTTAGATGTACAAACTATGGCATAAGGGGACGACAAGCGGATTAAGACATTGAGCGGGAGGCGACGGACGTAGTCAATATAACTATTTGTTCAGCACTTTTGTAATGTACAGCAACAGGATTCAGAACACGGGCCGTTCGTACATACAAACAGACAGCGAAAGCTTTTACGAAATTCGGTGATTACATTTTTCTAAAACAAGGCAAACAAGCACACACCGGCCACGAAAGATGTGTTTCCAATACCGCATTGGTGAAAATAGACCAAATTATTAGGGCGAGGCACATGGGCTACTAACAGCTTACTACACTTAGTATTACTTTCTGAGCTACAGTATACATATCTCTCTGGCATCCTACATCATTTATGAAGCAGCATAAGGTATTTTTAGACTCATGTCGTGATGTTCTTGGACAGGAATGCGGCGCGGCAGTCATTCATGGGCAAATTTTGTCATCAAAGAGAAAGATGCCGGATTTACAATTCCGAGTTGAATGACCGTTCAAAACGTATTCTCCCAGTTGTAGCTCGTTTTTCCCCGAGTTCCCAGTTGTCTTGAACTCACAGTTAGCCACTGATTCCTTCCAAAACCACCCATTGTTGAATTTGCGATTTCCAACTTGTTGTGTAATGTTTATGGGGTGGGACGGCAGTTAGCCTAGTGGTTAGAGCATTGGACTAGTAACCGAAAGGTTGCAAGATCGAATCCCCGAGCTGACAAGGTAAAAATCTGTTGTTCTGCCCCTGAACAAGGCAGTTAACCCACTGTTCCTAGGCCGTCATTGAAAATAATAATTTGTTCTTAACTGACTTGCCTAGTTAAATAAAGGGGAAAAAATTAATCAAATGGCCGATGAGCACCAATACATTTTATCTCTAATTTCTCTTCATATGACAAGGATTGAATAGGATCTGATTGTCGACTTGATTCATGGCGACAACTGCTAGCTAAGATTTTGAAAGTATGATGTTGACATGATCAGTCCAATCAAAGCTACTGTAGATATAATGTGATTTAATGTTATTCTGTGGCCAATGACCTAGAGCCTTCTTGGATGGGCACTTCTAATATAACTCCATGGCAGAACCCAAGGGGCAAACATTTTCGAGCTCTAACCTTAGAATTGGGGATGACGTACTGTCCCATGAATGACAGAAAACTGAGCCAATCATGACAGAAAACTGAGCCAATCAGGCTCTGTATTTTCTGCTGGCTAGCCCTACCACCACAGAAAGCACTGAGCATGGCTGAAACGCCTTCATTTTGGAGCCGCCTTACTCAAGAAAGCAAAAAAGAGAGCACGTCTGTATGCGGCTTTATTAACTCAATTACATTTATTTTCTTCATTGTTTGCAAACTGATATGTGATACATATTAATGCCAAAATAACAAGCAAAACAGGCAAGCACCGCGCAAAAATATATATATATATTTTTTTACCTAAAAGTGTGGGGCTCAAAACAACAGGTTGCCATGGTACATCACACAGTTCAGGCTGGATCTGATTTATCTCTAGAGAAACTGTGCAATGTGCGCATTGAGCTCACGGAAAAAACTGAAAGAAATTGAATTCAAATAATTGAACCGACTTCGGTCAATTAGTTGTTTATAAACCGTAAAATAACTGACATTTTGGTTAATCGCTTAGCACTAGTGCCAGGCGCACTGGTTTGAGTGTGTCAAGAAATTCAACGCTGCCGGGTTTTTCATACTTTTCCTGTGTGTATCAAGAATGGGCCAACACCCAAAGGACATCCAGCCTACTTGACACAACTGTGGGAAGCATTGGAGTCAACGTGGGCCATCATCCCTGTGAAATACTTTCAAGACCATGCCCCGACGAATTGAGGCTGTTCCGAGGGCAAATGGGGGTGCAACTCAATATTAGGAAGGTGTTCCTAATACTTGGAATACTCTTTGTCTGTGATCATACACAAATGTAAGCAAGGTTTGAAATGATTATGTTTTAGTAAAATACAGTTGTTATCTGTTTGGGCTTCTTGCAGTCAATTTGCAGTCTACAAATTATTTGTAATTATGTTCCAGCCCCCTGACCATCCGCTCAAGAAGAAAGAAATCCGCTGGTTGAATCTAAATGATGATCCCTACTCTACGTAACCCAACCCACAGACCTGCTGCCTAGCCTGTCATCAGCTGCCATTCATCTGCATTGATTGTGACCTTGCTTCAGGCAGAGATACATGGAGAACATCTGTTTTAACATAACCCAATTACTCTCCATGGCTTTTAAAAGGGACAATTACAGCAGTACAGTGGGGAGCTAGCTACCTCTCTCAGTGCAGCCCTGTGACTGGGATCAGTGGCATCAAAGTCCCATCAGAAACTCACACAGTGTCCCTTAAGGGCTTGGAAATGGATGTCTTGATCTCCTTTCTTACCACATTGGTAGCTCAATGGGAGCTGCACTCTATAGAGCATAACCTTTAGAGTATGTATTGCTGAGGGAGGGTTGAGGAAGAGGGAAAAGTGAGGGGTGAATGGGGTAGGGGAGACGTGCCATGTGAAATACTGCAAGGCCTGGTGCCTAGCACATGTAGGAACTATAGTGTGCTGACCCCTGCAAACTATGAGATTTGGATTGGGATAAATCTTTGGAAGTGCAGACCCCCACATTCCCACCTGGAAGCCCCACACCTCTACTTCTGAAATAATCCAAAGACCCCCTCCTCCCAACAAACACAAATCCCTGGCTGACCCCCTTCAGCACAGAGGTCATTGAGATGCAGAGTCATCATTGCATTCACTGAGTCTACCTGCTCACACCATGGCTATAGACGGAGGGGGGGTTGGGTTGGAGTGGAGGTCGTGAGACAGGAAATCAGTGTCTGATTCATCACCTTGTTTTCAGGAGATCACATGGTGAGAAAGGCACGGGTGAAAATCCATGCAGGGAACAGCAGGTTATTTATTCACAGTGCTAAAAGTAGCGCTACATCCCTGGCCTGTAGATTATTATCCCTATGCTGGAAATACTCAAATGTGTATTGAGATACAGGTTGTAAAAGGAGAGGGACTGATAGGCTTTGAATATACAGTCAGGGTTTTCTTTTTCTGAGCTAAAGCCTACTACTTGTTAATGTTATCGAATTGGGTAAGTCACTCCAGCTCTATATGTGAGGATATCTGATAGCAAGCATGGGAATTGTGACGTTTATTGATCCATGACAAAGTCCGGTGGTCCTTAGGTTCTTTAACAGCAGTACAGACCGTTTGTGATCAACAGTGCATGATGGACCCAAGTCATCAAAGGAAAGTGAAAACAGAAACAGTGGATTTATGAGTGAACTAGACCACACGATCAATGGTTGTAACCGTTACAGAAAAATCCATACCTGTCCGGCAAAAAGAAAACAAGCAACAACAACAAAAAAGAAAGAAAAAAGAAACACACCACCCTTCCCTGGGTGCCATCGCTCATTGTCACCATGCCGATTCCATTTCCTGCTGCCCCGGGCAAACCGGCGTCAGACAATTTTTCAGAAAGCACACATTTCATATGACAAAGGCCCCAGATTAATATGGAGCTCCTCTCCATGTTCCTCTCCTCACTCCTCCACCCCTCTTTGTCTTGAGCCCCTGTCTGGTGCCTGGGCGATTAGGATTTCCCTCCTAACGTGACGGATTTACAACGGGGGTGTCTGGTAGAGGTAGCCAGGGTGTGTGTGTGTGGCAGCGGGGAGGTGGGGGACACGGGGAACCACCGGCTCCTCACTCCAGGGTGCGGATAAAAAAACAAAACCATTTTCATCCTTATCACTGTTGAAAATTCCTGGAGTGTAAAATTGAATTGCGGTTTTACCCAGGAAAAGATAAGAAGGACGGGAAATGAACTGGAATAGCTACTGAGCAATTCCACGGAAACTGAATAATGCTCTGACTCAGATTTTTCACTTTAAAGTGTATGCCAAACAAAAATCATTGATTTCAAAGTTTAACAAACCATAAAACTATGAACAAGGACTACTTTGAATAGTAATTATTATAATAATTTTTTTACACAGAAAACTAATAAAAATGCATTTACTGGAAGAACTATGTAAATGCAAAGTTTGGTAACAGAATTACGGTAAAACCTCCCTCAGTTTTTTTTATGTGACCACGTTTTCCAAAAACTCTTAAATATCTGCTCCGAATTAAGATTCAAAGATGTCTGAAGAAAAAATGGGGTGTCAGCTACAGTATGACATGACCCCTTAAGTTAGATATTATTGTTATTGAACTCTAGTTGGTGAAGTGGATTTACATCTGGTCGTGGAATTATGGTAACGGAATTACATCATGGGTCCCTGATCGGTACTATACAGATATTCATAATTATGGTTATGAATATCATCATCTTAATTGTAATGTATCCTGAGTAGGTACACAAAGGTAGAAATATGCAATGTTCTGATTTAGCATATTTGAGTATTATTCTACACACTGGCTATTATTTTAATGAGCTCCACCCCCAAACAAGACCACTAAAACTGTTGTTACACTAAGGTTTTTATTATTTTATTTTGTTAGGGTTATTTTGCTCTTACTGTAGTACTGTAGGCCACTCCCGAGCGCCCGAGTGGTGCAACGTTCTAAGACACTGCATAGCAGTGCAAGCTATGTTGCTACAGAAGCTACAGCTTTTTCTTGCCTATTTTACGTTATTTGAAAACAAAAAAATCTAAAATACTTTAAACAAAGTGATTATTATTATTCATTTACAATTATATAAAAGCCAGTTGGATATTCTCACAGATATATTATTAAACTTGTTATTAGCAGGACAATATATATTGGTCATGGCTCCGGAGTGGCGCACAATGGGACTGCCTTGCAGTTCTCCATCTGTATCCACTAAAAGTGTGCGAGGTTCAAGTCATGAGGGCAGGGGGCACGGGATGGGCCACAGAGCCGTGCACAGAAGACCGATATAGCCCATGGGGAAGGGAGGAGGAGGCCTGGAAACATTAGCAGGACAATATACCTTAACAACACCTCTCTGTATTTTGATACTTTGTGGATGGGGGCTACCGCAACGCAAAATGCATTGCTACAGATGCAGGTTCGATACCAGTGCCGGCCACGACTGGGAGACCCATGAGGTGGCTTTTGGTTTTAATTTAGAAACCTCCAATCCTCTATATGTAATTACTGGCGGAGAGTCTCATCATGTTTTTCGATATTCTGTAGGCCTACCATAGGTGACATGATTCTCACTAGTGTTGAGTAATGTGCTGTTAAAAGTGGTGTAGGTCTTCTTTATTTAATCAAATCAAATTTTATTTGTCACATACACATGGTTAGCAGATGTTAGTGCGAGTGTAGCGAAATGCTTGTGCTTCTAGTTCCGACAATGCAGTAATAACCAACAAGTAATCTAGCTAACAATTCCAAAACTACTACCTTATAGACACAAGTGTAAGGGGATAAAGAATATGTACATAAAGATATATGAATGAGTGATGGTACAGAGCGGCATAGGCAAGATACAGTAGATGGTATTGAGTGCAGTATATACATATGAGATGAGTATGTAAACAAAGTGGCATAGTTAAAGTGGCTAGTGATACATGTATTACATAAGGATGCAGTAGATGATATAGAGTACAGTATATACGTATTCATATGAGATGAATAATGTAGGGTATTTAAACATTATATTAGGTAGCATTGTTTAAAGTGGCTAGTGATATATTTTACATCATTTCCCATCAATTCCCATTATTAAAGTGGCTGGAGTTGAGTCAGTGTGTTGGCAGCAGCCACTCAATGTTAGTGGTGGCTGTTTAACAGTCTGATGGCCTTGAGATAGAAGCTGTTTTTCAGTCTCTCGGTCCCAGCCTTGATGCACCTGCACTGACCTCGCCTTCTGGATGATAGCGGGGTGAACAGGCAGTGGCTCGGGTGGTTGTTGTCCTTGATGATCTTTATGGCCTTCCTGTGACATCGGGTGGTGTAGGTGTCCTGGAGGGCAGGTAGTTTGCCCCCGGTGATGCGTTGTGCAGACCTCACTACCCTCTGGAGAGCCTTACGGTTGTGGGCAGAGCAGTTGCCGTACCAGGCGGTGATACAGCCCGCCAGGATGCTCTTGATTGTGCATCTGTAGAAGTTTTTGAGTGCTTTTGGTGACAAGCCGAATTTCTTCAGCCTCCTGAGGTTGAAGAGGCGCTGCTGCGCCTTCTTCACGATGCTGTCTGTGTGGGTGGACCAATTCAGTTTGTCTGTGATGTGCACGCCGAGGAACTTAAAACTTACTACCCTCTCCACTACTGTTCCATCGATGTGGATAGGAGGGTGTTCCCTCTGCTGTTTCCTGAAGTCCACAATCATCTCCTTAGTTTTGTTGACGTTGAGTGTGAGGTTATTTTCCTGACACCACACTCCGAGGGCCCTCACCTCCTCCCTGTAGGCCGGCTCGTCGTTGTTGGTAATCAAGCCTACCACTGTTCTGTCGTCAGCAAACTTGATGATTGAGTTGGAGGCGTGCGTGTCCACGCAGTCGTGGGTGAACAGGGAGTACAGGAGAGGGCTCAGAACGCACCCTTGTGGGGCCCCAGTGTTGAGGATCAGCGGGGTGGAGATGTTGTTGCCTACCCTCACCACCTGGGGGCGGCCCGTCAGGAAGTCCAGTACCCAGCTGCACAGGGCGGGGTCGAGACCCAGGGTCTCGAGCTTGATGACGAGCTTGGAGGGCACTATGGTGTTAAATGCCGAGCTGTAGTCGATGAACAGCATTCTCACATAGGTATTCCTCTTGTCCAGATGGGTTAGGGCAGTGTGCAGTGTGGTTGAGATTGCATCGTCTGTGGACCTATTTGGGCGGTAAGCAAATTGGAGTGGGTCTAGGGTGTCAGGTAGGGTGGAGGTGATATGGTCCTTGACTAGTCTCTCAAAGCACTTCATGATGACGGAAGTGAGTGCTACGGGGCGGTAGTCGTTTAGCTCAGTTACCTTAGCTTTCTTGGGAACAGGAACAATGGTGGCCCTCTTGAAGCATGTGGGAACAACAGACTGATTTAAAGAGCATATTGAAGTTAGAAGCAATAGGATGAAACAATAGCCCACAACTATTTTTAGCACCATTTCATGCTGCTCTGAGACAAGCATGGGGACTGGTCTTGATAAATCAATGAGATTTTATTTTCACTTAATCCCCGTTTGGGCATTGGTTAGACTAGAATTAGAAATTTAGGGTGCAGAAATGTTATGCTCTTAGTGCAATCTTTATTTAACCAGGCAAGTAAGTTAAGAACAAATTATTATCTACAAGGATAGACTACTCCTTCCTCCCCATCGGGGAATTGAACCCCAGTCTCCCGTGTGCCCTGCCCGCATGACAAGGGATTATTTAGCTAAATAGCCCAGTACTCTACTCCCGACCGTCACGTTGTACAGCGACCTATTTTCCACTCCATCCTAATGGAAACACAGAGGGCTTTTATTTTTTCTTGGAATATAAACAACATAATATTAATAAAATTAATTAAGCAATCACATGTCAAAGGTTTGGACACACCTACTCATTCCAGGGTTTTTCTTTATATTTATATTTTCTACATTGTAGAATAATATTGAAGACATCACAACTATGAAATAACAAATATGGAATCAGTTAAGAACATATTTTTATTTACAAGGACAGCCTACTCTATCCTCCCCGTCGGGGAATTGAATCCCGGTCACCCGCGTGCCCGCATTCTTTAGTACAGCCATTATTGAAGGCTATGAAATGCTTCTCAAAGATGCCCCCTGGTGGTCAAAGTAGCACTAACTAGAATTAACGGTATCAGTGGTTCACTTAAATAACGAGCTGCACCGCAGTACCCTGCGACTTTTAAAGGAGGAACCACTGTAGTACAGCACAACATAGTAGAGTAGAGTTCAGTGCAGGAGAGTACAGTAAAGTATATTAAAGCAAATATGTAATAATTCCACTATTCAAATAGTATAATTAATTGTTGTTGTATATCTGGATATCCGAAATACATGTGTATTTTACTTGTGTATTTATAACCTGAGCACTGCTGGGAGAGGCTGGCGCTCTATTGCTGCAGCTGCGGAGGTGCCGGTGAGATGGGTGCGAGCAGACGGAGGCAGAGAGAGAGTGACGCTACAGCCAAGACTACCTAACTTGTAGCAGCCAAAATGTTATTTATCATCCCATATAACAGTTTCTGTCTTGACTGGAGTAGCCTATAGCTAACTGTGCTAATTGAGGCCACATTTTGTACATTCTACCTAACCCCATTCAGATAAAACAACAGCCTAAATGTTGGTTGCTCGTTGAGCCTACTCCTTCGCATTTCACAAACTTTTAATTGTGTCATTTTGTTCCATCTTGCATTTCACTGGTGAACTCTCACTACACTTGCTACACATTGAGCCTCGTTGCCGTTTTGATTGGCCAACATAAACAGCAAGATACACGTGAAGGCAACCGGACGGCTAGAAGTATTTTTTATTGGGCGCACGTCATAAAAATTACATTGAAAAGTTTGTTTTTTAAATTAAATGAATAATTTGAAATGTCATGGTATATCCTTGTATGTAACAATTTCGCGCATGGAATAGCCTTCCTTTCTCAGAACAAGAATAGAGACTGGCGAGTTTCAGAAAAAAGTTTCTGGCCATTTTGAGCCTGTAATCGAACCCACAAATGCTGATGCTCCAGATACTCAACTAGTCTAAAGAAAGACAGTTTTATTGCTTCTTTAATCAGCACAAAAGTTCAGCTGTGCAAACATAATTGCAAAAGGGGTTTCTAATGATAAATTTTAAAATGATAAACTTGGATTAGCTAACAACGTGCCATTGGAACACAGGAGTGATGGTTGCTGATAATGGGCCTCTGTATGCCTATGTAGATATTCCATAAAACAATCATCAGTTTCCAGCAACAATAGTAATTTACAACACTAACAATGTCTACACTGTATTTCTGATCAATTTGATGTCATTTCAAACACAATGACATTTATAAGTGACCCCAAAGTTATGAACAGTAGAGTGTACTTTACTGTGTTGTACTGTACTCTACTGTGCTGCACATTGTTATTTTATTTTTACTCATAGCTGACATCCCATTATTTCTGCAGATATCTTTGAATCTGCCTCCAGAGTGGGGCAATGGTCTAAGGCTAGCTGTGCCACGAGAGATCCTGGTTCGTGTCCAGGCACTGTCGCAGCCGGCCGCGACCGGGAGACCCATGGGGCGGCGCACAATTGTCTCAGAGTCGTCCGGGTTAGGGGAGGGTTTGGCCGGCAGGGATGTTCTTGTCCCATCGCGCACCAGTGACACCTGTGGAGGGCCGGGCGCAGTGCAGGCTGACACGGTCGCCAGGTGTACAGTGTTCCTCCGACACATTGGCATCTCTGGGTTAAGCGGGCATTGTGTCAAGAAGCAGTGCGGAGGACACGCGGCTCTCAACCTTCACCTCTCCCAAGTCCATATGGGAACTGCAGTGATGGGACAAGACTGTAACTACCAATTCGATACCACGAAAAAGGGGTGTTAAAAAATAATAATATCTTTGAATCTTAATTTGAAGCAGCAAGTTAACAGAAAACATTTGCATAATTTTCTTTTTAAAACTACCAGACTTTACATCTACACAGTTCTTCCAATAAACGTGTCTTTATGAAA
Organism: Oncorhynchus nerka; assembly: GCF_034236695.1. Classification (NCBI taxonomy): domain Eukaryota; kingdom Metazoa; phylum Chordata; class Actinopteri; order Salmoniformes; family Salmonidae; genus Oncorhynchus; species Oncorhynchus nerka. Next base: position 58,595,686 of record NC_088422.1, read on the forward strand.
CGTGTTGTGTAAATTGTTCAAAGAAGTCCTTGTGCTTAGAGTTGTACGGTTTGTTAAACTTTGAAAACAATAGTTTTTGTTTGGCATAATTCTAAAGTAAGTCCTTTATCGTGGAATTGCCCCCTACTATAGGCTACAACTCTTTCTCTCAGACACACATACGCTGGGGTGCACATACACGTGGTGCATGCAAACACACCCACACACACTGAAGACAAATGATAACAGGCCCTCTATCTCTGCAGGACAAAGGGCAATGTTTTGCAGGCAGTGGGGTAGGCCTATAATGGGTGGAGATGAGAATCTGGCGAGATGCGTTCACCAGCGGCGTTGAGTTAAAGTGTGTTCACACTCCACTAGTAACAAACGATTGACAGAAAGGCCATTTGTCATTCCAGTCGGATTATTATTCAATGTTTTATTTATTTACATTATTAATTTATTGACTTATTCAAACCCCCTCGGTTACAGCCCAAGGCTATCCTTACAAATGCTAGGCATTCTTGATTTCTCTGTAAGTTTGGAACTCAAAGGAACAGTAAATAATAAACATTTCTCGAGGCAAAATGTTATGGAACAAGTTCTCTCTCACATACAGATAATCAAATCAAATCAAATTTTATTTGTCACATACACATGGTTAGCAGATGTTAATGCAAGTGTAGCGAAATGCTTGTGCTTCTAGTTCCGACAATGCAGTGATAACCAACAAGTAATCTAACTAACAATTCTAAAACTACTGTCTTATACACAGTGTAAGGGGATAAAGAATATGTACATAAGGATATATGAGTGAGTGATGGTACAGAGCAGCATACAGTAGATGGTATCGAGTACAGTATATACATATGAGATGAGTATGTAGACAAAGTAAACAAAGTGGCATAGTTAAAGTGGCTAGTGATACATGTATTACATAAGGATGCAGTCGATGATGTAGAGTACAGTATATACGTATGCATATGAGATGAATAATGTAGGGTAAGTAACATTATATAAGGTAGCATTGTTTAAAGTGGCTAGTGATATATTTACATCATTTCCCATCAATTCCCATTATTAAAGTGACTGGAGTTGGGTCAGTGTCAATGACAGTGTGTTGGCAGCAGCCACTCAATGGTGGCTGTTTAACAGTCTGATAGCCTTGAGATAGAAGCTGTTTTTCAGTCTCTCAGTCCCAGCTTTGATGCACCTGTACTGACCTCGCCTTCTGGATGATAGCGGGGTGAACAGGCAGTGGTTCGGGTGGTTGATGTCCTTGATGATCTTTATGGCCTTCCTGTAACATCGGGTGGTGTAGGTGTCCTGGAGGGCAGGTAGTTTGCCCCCGGTGATGCGTTGTGCAGACCTCACTACCCTCTGGAGAGCCTTACGGTTGAGGGCGGAGCAGTTGCCGTACCAGGCGGTGATACAGCCCGCCAGGATGCTCTCGATTGTGCATCTGTAGAAGTTTGTGAGTGCTTTTGGTGACAAGCCGAATTTCTTCAGCCTCCTGAGGTTGAAGAGGCGCTGCTGCGCCTTCTTCACGACGCTGTCAGTGTGAGTGGACCAATTCAGTTTGTCTGTGATGTGTATGCCGAGGAACTTAAAACTTGCTACCCTCTCCACTACTGTTCCATCGATGTGGATAGGGGGGTGTTCCCTCTGCTGTTTCCTGAAGTCCACAATCATCTCCTTAGTTTTGTTGACGTTGAGTGTGAGGTTATTTTCCTGACACCACACTCCGAGGGCCCTCACCTCTTCCCTGTAGGCCGTCTCGTCGTTGTTGGTAATCAAGCCTACCACTGTTGTGTCGTCCGCAAACTTGATGATTGAGTTGGAGGCGTGCGTGGCCACGCAGTCGTGGGTGAACAGGGAGTACAGGAGAGGGCTCAGAACGCACCCTTGTGGGGCCCCGTGTTGAGGATCAGCGGGGAGGAGATGTTGTTGCCTACCCTCACCACCTGGGGGCGGCCCGTCAGGAAGTCCAGTACCCAGTTGCACAGGGCGGGGTCGAGACCCAGGGTCTCGAGCTTGATGACGAGCTTGGAGGGTACTATGGTGTTGAATGCCGAGCTGTAGTCGATGAACAGCATTCTCACATAGGTATTCCTCTTGTCCAGGTGGGTTAGGGCAGTGTGCAGTGTGGTTGAGATTGCATCGTCTGTGGACCTATTTGGGCGGTAAGCAAATTGGAGTGGGTCTAGGGTGTCAGGTAGGGTGGAGGTGATATGGTCCTTGACTAGTCTCTCAAAGCACTTCATGATGACGGAAGTGAGTGCTACGGGGCGGTAGTCGTTTAGCTCAGTTACCTTAGCTTTCTTGGGAACAGGAACAATGGTGGCCCTCTTGAAGCATGTGGGAACAGCAGACTGGTATAGGGATTGATTGAATATGTCCGTAAACACACCGGCCAGCTGGTCTGCGCATGCTCTGAGGGCGCGGCTGGGGATGCCGTCTGGGCCTGCAGCCTTGCGAGGGTTAACACGTTTAAATGTCTTACTCACCTCGGCTGCAGTGAAGGAGAGACCGCATGTTTTCGTTGCAGGCTGTGTCAGTGGCACTGTATTGTCCTCAAAGCGGGCAAAAAAGTTATTTTGTCTGCCTGGGAGCAAGACATCCTGGTCCGTGACTGGGCTGGGTTTCTTCTTGTAGTCCGTGATTGACTGTAGACCCTGCCACATGCCTCTTGTGTCTAAGCCATTGAATTGAGATTCCACTTTGTCTCTGTACTGACGCTTAGCTTGTTTAATAGCCTTGCGGAGGGAATAGCTGCATTGTTTATATTCGGACATGTTACCAGACACCTTGCCCTGATTAAAAGCAGTGGTTCGCGCCTTCAGTTTCACACGAATGCTGCCATCAATCCACGGTTTCTGGTTTGGGAATTTTTTTATCGTTGCTATGGGAACGACATCTTCGACGCACGTTCTAATGAACTCGCACACCGAATCAGCGTATTCGTCAATATTTTCATCTGACGCAATACGAAAGATAGACACCTTGAGCCCAATTAGACTTGGTGAGCATCTGTAGAAAAACCAAGACAACGGTCCTCCGATTTTCAGTGTGTTCCTTCTCAGTGAGATGAACTGCAGGCCTATTAGAGTCCTGTGATGTGAGAATAGATCTGGTTTACGACTCTCGGTGCCCTCTTAGCCATCTGCTGTTGCTGCTCTCTCTATGACTCAGAGGTGAAGAGGTGTAGGAAACAGAATTTCAGCACACTGAGGATCATCTCAGAGAATAGCTCAATTCTAGGGCCATTTTGAGCAGTTACAGAAACAGTTGTGAGAGAGGTCTAAGGCACTGCTTCTCACTGCTGGATGTGTCACTACAGAAACCCTGGTTCAAATCCAGGCTGTATCACAACAGGCAAGTCAGTGAAGAACAAATTCTTATTTACAATGACGGCCTAACCCGGACGACGCTGGGCCAATTGTGCTCCGCCCTATGGTACTCCCAATCACGGCCAGATGTGATACAGACTGAATTGAGGCTGTCCTGGCGGCAAAAAGGGGGGTCCTAATGAAGGTGTTCCTAATGTTTGGTATATTCAGTGCATATTTCAGCCAAGACGTGCTTTTAAATGAATAGCCGTCGGCTTTCAGCCAAGACGCGCTTACGCTAGTAGCAATGCTCTCCCCCACACCCGCTACTCTTGCCACCACGGCTGAAAAGAAATCTGAGGGGAAACACTGGTGTGTGTATGTAATAGAAGGAGAGATAAATAGTGGGAGAGAGAAAGAACGTGTTGGTGTGCGTCCATACATGCATGTGTTTGTAGACAGTGTATTAGGACACAACATAGGTTGGTGAGGAAATCCCATCCCTTTACAACAGAACAAGGCTACAGCACCTGTTCATCCCCAGACCACCTCCTCTGATCCATTCTGAACACTCACTCCCAGACAGGAATAAGGCCCTGGTGCGAGTCAGACAGCCTGGTCCTCACACATCCCTCATACACCCTGCTGAGTGTGTTACACACAACAGCAGTGTGGGTTTTAGCCATCCAGGCTAGCAGTGGAAACGGTTGGAAAGATGGTCTGTGGTGCTATGGTTGGTTAGTAGAAAATCCCAAACTATAATATACTACTCCACCATATTAACAGTTGGGCTATTCCACAGTAAACACAACTGCAGTAAAGGAAACACTTCAAATACAGTGCGTTCGTGAAAATATTCAGACCCCTCGACTTTTTCCACATTTTGTTATGTTACAGCTTTTCACTGAAATAAAATCGTTTTTTTCTGCATTGTCTTGGCTGCGTCCTTGGGGTTGTTGTCCTGTTGGAAGGTGAACCTTTGCCCCAGTCTGAGGTCCTGAGCAGTCTGGAGCAGGTTTTCATCAAGGATCTCTCTGTACTTTTCTTCATTCATCTTTCCCTCGATCTTGACTAGTCTCTCAGTCCCTTCCGCTGAAAAACATCCCCACAGCATGATGCTGCCACCTCCATGCTTCGCCGTAGGGATGGTGCCAGGTTTCCTCGAGACGTGACGCTTGACATTCAGGCCAAAGAGTTCAATCTTGGTTTAATCAGAGCAGAGAATCTTGCTCCTCACGGTCTGAAAGTCTTTAGGTGCCTTTTGGCAAACTCCAAGTGGGCTGTCATGTACCTTTTATCTCCACAGAGGAACTCTGGAGATCTGTCAGAGTGACCATCGGGTTCTCGGTTAACTCCCTGACGATGTCCGTACTCCCCCCATTTGCTCAGTTTGGCTGGGCGGACAGCTCTAGGAAGAGTCTTGGTGGTTCCAAACTTCTTACATTTAAGAATGATGGAGGCCACTGTGTTCTTGGGGACCTTCAATGCTGCAGAAATGTTTTGGTACCCTTCCCCAGATCTGCCCCTCGACACAATCCTGTCTCAGAGCTCTACGGACAGTTCCTTCAACCTCATGGCTTGGTTTTTGCTCTGACATGTACTGTGAACTGTGGGACCTTATATAGACAGGTGTGTGCCTTTCCAAATCATGTCCAATGAATTGAATTTACCACAGGTGGACTCCAATCAAGTTGTAGAAACATCTCAAGGATGATACATTTGAACTAGGATGCACCTGAGCTCAATTTCGAGTCTCATAGCAAAGGGTCTTAAAACTAATGCAAATAAGGTATTTGTTTTTATTTTTTTATAAATTTGCAAACATTTCCAAAAACCTGTTTTCGCTTTGCCATTATGGGCTATTGTGTGTATATTGATGAGACATTTTGTTTTTTTAAATACATTTTAGAATAAGGCTGTGACGTAACAAAATGTGGAAAAAGTCAAGGGTCCGGAATACTTTCCGAATGCACTGTATATGCCAAACAAAAACCATTGATTTCAAAGTTTAACAAACCACACAACTATATGCACAAGCACTACTTTTAATAATGTTCACTGAACATTTTACAAAAATACATATTTACTGGAATAACTGTGCAAATGCAAAGTTTGGTTAACAGAATTTCAGTACAATCTCCCCCCGTTTGTTTGTGTGACCATGTTTTCCAAATATTTGCTCTGAAATAAGATTCAAAGATGTCCACAGAAAAAAAGGGGATTACCTATGTGACATGATAGGTTGACTTTTAAAAAATGATTTTGGTTATTGAATTACAGTAAGTGAAATGAATTAACACCCAGGAACAGAATTGCAGTAACAGAGTTACTTATGGGTCCCTGATCTGTACTAAACAGAAATGCATAATATAGATGTTAATGTCATTCACATCATGGTGATGAAAAGGTAGAAATATGCAATATCCTCCTTATTCTACATACTGGCTATTATTTTAATGAGTTCCGCATCTGCCACCGAACCAAAAAATCAGTCAAATGAAATATAATCAAAAAGGTCCTAATCTATGGATTTCATATGACTGGGCAACTGCGCAGCCATGGGTGCGAGGGCAGAGGCCCACCCACTTGGAAGCCAGGCCCAGCCACCGGGGAGCCAGGTCCAGCCATTGGGGAGCCAGGCCCAGCCAATCAGAATACATTTTTCCCCACAAAAAGGCTTTATTACAGACAGATATACTACTCAGTTTTATCAGCTGTCCGGGTGGCTGGTCTCATACGATCTCGCAGGTGAAGAAGCCAGATGTGGAGGTCCTGGTCTGGCATGGTTACACGTGGTCTGCGGTTGTGCGGTAGGTTGGACGTACAGCCAAATTCTCTAAAACATCGCTGGAGGTGGCTTATGTTAGAGAAATTAACATTAAATTCCCTGGCAACAGCTCTGGTGGACATTCCTGTAGTCAGCATGCCAATTGCACACTCCCTCAAAACTTGAGACATCTGTGGCATCGTGTTGTGTGACAAAACTGCACATTTTAGAGTGGCCTTTTATTGTCCCCAGCACAAGATGCACCTGTGTAATGCTTATGCTGTTTAATTCAGCTTCTTGATATGCCACACCTGTCAGGTTGATGGATTATGTTGGCAAAGGAGAAATGCTCAATAACAAGGATGTAAACAAAATTGTGCACAAAATTTGAGAGAAATAAGCTTTTTGTGCATATGGAATATTTCTGGGATCTTTTATTTCAGCTGATGAAACATGGGACCAACACTTCACATGTTGCGTTTATATTTATGTTCAGTGTAGTTGCCAGGGGTCTTCACTTCATCATTTTCCATTTTGTAGAATGGAAAATGGTTGACAAATGTACAGTACCAGTCAAAAGCTTGGACACACCTACTCATTCCAGAGTTTTTCTTTATTCTTACCATTTTCTACATTGTACAATATTTTACGCTTGGAAGGCATCAGATGAAGCTTGTTGCAGTCTGAGTTGTTTTAGTTCAAATGTGAAACTGTTGGAGACTGAGGAGACTTGTAACATCAAGGTAGTTAACAAAATAACTTGGCTGACGCTAACTAATTCATATTTTTTATTTACAGTACCAGTCAAATGTTTGGACACACCTACTCATTCAAGGGCTTTTCTTTATTTGTATTATTTTCTACATTGTATAATAATAGTGAAGACATAACTATGAAATAACACATATGGAATCATGAAGTAACCAAAAGTGTTAAACGAATTAAAAAATACCTTCTTAAAAGTTCATTTGTGGAATTTCTTTCCTTCTTAATGCGTTTGAACAAATCAGGTGTGTTGTGACACTGTAGGTGGTATACAAAATATAGCCCTATTTGGTTAAAAAAAAACAAGTCCATATTATGGCAGCTCAACTAAGCAAAGAGAAACAACAGTACATCGTTACTTTAAGACATGAAAGTCCGTTAATCTGGAAAATGTCAAGACCTTTGAAAGTTTCTTCAAGTGCAGTCGCAAAAACCATCAAGCTCTATGATGAAACTGGCTCTCATGAGGACTGCCAAATATATTTTGATTTGTTTAAAACTTTTTTGGTTACTACATGATTTCATATGTGTTATTTCATAGTTTTGATGTCTTCACTATTATTCTACAATGTAGAAAATAGTACAAATAAAATAAAAACCTTGAATGAGTAGGTGTGTCCACATTTTTGACTGGTACTGTATATATGCCTTAATGTCTCAAAAATATAAACTCTTAGCTTTCATTTTACACTCAATTTGACATCCTCCTATGAACTTCATGTTGTTGGTCATGGGTCCTTTTACATGGAAATGACCAATTACTATTATGCCGTATTTTAATCACTAATGTCATTTGACCACTACTGAACCATTGACTCATCGCTACTGAGCTTTACTGCATTGTGTAAGAGGGTGGTTGAGGAAGGCTGGGTACAGTGAACAAACACACACTGGTCTTCTGGAAGGGACCATTGCCCCTTCACAGGAACTCAGGAAGTGAAGGAAGGTCATCTGAGCTGTCCTTTCTGTGACAGAGCATGCCAAAATGGATGTGTGAGGAGAGGGATAGGTTGAAGTGGCCAACCAGACAATCCCCTGGTCCAGGACCAAGAGCATCCCACCAGCCCCTGCCACCTGTCCTTCACCCTCCCTCCGGGATGTGGAGTGGGGGCCTGACAGATGGTGCTGAGGGGCCAACCGGCACCAGAGTCCTGACTGGTGCTTCCCCGATCACCAATCCCCAAGCCCCAGCTCCAGTCCCGAACCCACTTCCACCCCCCTCCCCTACCTAAACCCCTAAGCCCCAGAGTTTGTCAGTGCCGCCTGGCTGGTCAAACACAGTCCCTCCCCAAAATGGCTCCCCTGTTTCCTTTCCTCTTTGCTTGGTGCATCAGCAGCTGCCTGGTCTGTTAGCAAATGTTGCTAGCTTAGTGCTAGCGACCTGAAAAGACCTCTGCTCATAGTTATCTCTAAAGGATTTCTATGCCACTGTCGCATCGCTGGTCCGTCTTTGTAATTAAATACTCAGATGGGAAAGGTTTTTGTGGCTATACGGTAACTGTTTCTGCAATGGTCACGAGAAGAGGAAGAGCTAATTCTCAAAAAATCTGGTTCCATTTGAGTGAAACGTCAATGACCATTTCCCCAATGGAGGACACCTCCATGTAAAGCTTATTGATGATATCCAACCCAGTTATGCAATCTCCTCACTTATTTGCACTGCAGGATCTGCACAGGGGGATGGTAGATAATGAATGGGTGGATAATGGCTACAGTAGGCTCTAAATAAATCACACAAGGCTGGCCGTTTGTCATCATGCCATTCTGCCTCCCTGATATTAACATTCAATTAGTTTCAGATAGTAGCAGCCGAGCGCTGTTGACACTCACTCAATCAAAGCCTGTCAGCGACAATTCACAGCCCTCTCAACTCGCTATATCTGGGCTACAAACCAACAAGCCAAGATTACAGCTATGTAGTAGTCTGCTGTACAAGAACGTGAAGGGGACCAATCGAGGAAGTGATTACTCGGCCTAATGGATTTCTCAACCTGCGGGTCGAAATGCAGCGTCAAAGGAACATTTCATCAGTTTGAGAAAGACAGCTCATCATTCAAATCTGATCATATGCACACCGCAAATTATCACTCAGAGGGGAATATGGCCTAAGAGGTGAAGCATATTTCACTGGCGGCGATACCTCACCTGGGTGCTGAATGACAGAGAGGCTGTTTGCTAACTGTTGTTAGCTACAGTATGTGAATGATAATAAGCAGCATTGGCTATCTGCAGTGAGAAAGGGAAAGCGAGATACCTAGTCAGCTGTACAACTGAATGCATTCAACTGAAATGTGTCTTCCGCATTTAACCCAACCCCTCTGAATCAGAGAGGTGCGGTGGGCTGCCATAATCGACATCTAACGTCTTCGGCGCCCGGAGAACAGTGGGTTAACTGCCTTACTCAGTGGTAGTTAGCACAGATGTTGGAGGCTGTATGAACAGGTTGGCGAACCCGGGGAGAATGTGACCCCAGTGACCTCGGACATATGGCCAGAACGAGCCACTGTTTCAGCAATGAGAATATACAGTCATGAGATATTAAGTGATGCAATCCTTACTTTTTTTCACCTTTATTTAACCAGGTAGGCCAGTTGAAAACAAGTTCTCATTTACAACTGCGACCTGGCCAAGATAAAGCAAAGCAGTGCGACACAGGCAACAACACAGGGTTACACATGGAATAAACAAACATACAATCAGTAACACAAAAAATCTATATACAGTGAGTGCAAATGAAGTACGATTAGGGAGGTAAGGCAATACATAGTCATTACAATTTAGCAATTAACACTGGAGTGATTGATGTGCAGAAGATGAATGTACAAGTAGAGATACTGGGGTGCAAAGGAGCAAAAAAATAAAAATAACAATATGGGGATGAGGTAGTTGGATGGGCTATTTACAGATGAGCTATGTACAGGTGCAATGATCTGTGAGCTGCTCTGACAGCTGATGCTTAAAGCAAGTGAGGGAGACAGTCTCCAGCTTCAGTGATTTTTGCAATTCGTTCCAGTCATTGGCAGCAGAGAATTGGAAGGAAAGGCGGCCAATGGAGGAATTGGTTTTGGAGGTGACCAGTGAAATACACCTGCTGGAGCGCGTGCTACGGGTGGGTGCTGCAATAGTAACCAGTGAGCTGAGATATGACGGGGCTTTACCTAGCAAAAACTTAGAGACCTGGAGCCAGTGGGTTTGGCAACAAATATGAAGCGAGGGCCAGCCAACAAGAGCATACAGGTCGCAGTGGTGGGTAGTATATGGGGCTTTGGTGACAAAACGGATAGCACTGTGATAGACTGCATCCAATTTGCTGAGTAGAGTGTTGGAGGCTATTTTGTAAATGACATCGCCGAAGTCAAGGATCGGTAGGATAGTCAGTCAAGGATCGGTAGGATAGTCAGTTGTTTTACGAGGGTATGTTTGGCAGCATGAGCGAAGGATGCTTTGTTGCAAAATAGGAAGGAAATTCTAGATTTAACTTTGGATAGGAGATGCTTAATGTGAGTCTGGAAGGAGAGTTTACAGTCTAACCAGACACCTAGGTATTTGTAGTTGTCCACATATTCTAAGTCAGAACCGTCCAGAGTAGTGATGCTGGACGGGCAGACAGGTGCAGGCAGTGATCGGTTGAAGAGCATGCATTTAGTTTTACTATCATTTAAGAGCAGTTGGAGGCCACGGAAGGAGAGTTGTATGGTATTGAAGCTCGTCTGGAGCTTAGTTAACAGTGTCCAAAGAAGGGCCAGAAGTATACAGCATGGTGTCGTCTGCGTAGAGGTGGATCAGGGAATCACCAGCAGCAAGAACGACATCATTGATGTATACAGAGAAAAGAGTCGGCCCGAGAATTGAACCCTGCGATACCCCCATAGAGACTGCCAGAGGTCCGGACCACAGGCTCTCCGATTTGACACACTGAACTCTGTCTGAGAAGTAGTTGGTGAACCAGGCGAGGCATTTGAGAAACCAAGGCTGTTGAGTCTGCCGATAAGAATGTGGTGATTGACAGAGTATTAAGCCTTGGCCAGGTCGATGAATACGGCTGCACAGTATTGTCTTTTGTCGATGGCGGTTATGATATCGTTTAGGACCTTGAGTGTGGCTGAGGGGCACCCATGACCAGCTCGGAAACCAGATTGCATAGCGGAGAAGGTACGGTGGGATTCGAAATGGTCGGTGATCTGTTTGTTAACTTGGCTTTCGAAGACCTTAGAAAGGCAGGGTAGGATAGATATAGGTCTGTAACAGTTTGGGTCTAGAGTGTCTCCCCCTTTGAAGAGGGGGATGACCGCGGCAGCTTTCCAATCTTTGGGGATCTCAGACGATACGAAAGAGAGGTTGAACAGGCTAGTAATAGGGGATGCAAAACTTGTGGTGGATAATTTTAGAAAGAGAGGGTCCAGATTGTCTAGCCCAGCTGATTTGTAGGGATCCAGATTTTACAACTCTTTTAGAACATTAGCTATCTGGATTTGGGTGGAGAAATGGGGAGGCTTGGGCAAGTTGCTGTAAGGCATAATCTATGGTAGGATGTGAATACAGTGGAGGTAAACCTAGGCATTGAGTGATGATGAGAGAGGTTTTGTCACTAGAGACACCAATTAAACCCATGTGTGGGAGGTGGAACAACAGGGCATATTGAGCAGGGCTGGAGGCTCTGCAGTGAAATAAGATAATAATCACTAACCAAAACAGCAATGGACAAGACATATTGACATTAGGGAGAGGCATGCGTAGCCAAGTGATCATAGGGACCAGTGAGTAGCTAGGCGAGCTATGCCTATAGCTTACAATAGCATACTACACACTGGTAAAGCAAAGGGTACAGTGAACAAACACACACTGGTCTTCTGGAAGGGACCATTGAACCTTCACAGGAACTCAGGAAGTGAAGGAAGGTCATCTGAGTTGTCCTTTCTGTGACAGAGCAGATCCTTTCAAAGATCCAAAGACTAGATCGTATTGCCTTGTGTCCGTTGTTACATACTGGCCCGATTATTTATTACAGGATCACTTAAAGCACTGTTATAGATAGGCATGTTTGCCAATTACCATGCATAACTATTTGGTTGTTCATATGAATGCCTGTGTGCTCTCTAAATGTATCTCAACATTAAGAGCCCAAGAGGCTCTTTAAAAGACTATCTAATAGGAGAATAAACACAAACATGTATGATGTAGGCTTCCCCTCCCATCTCGTCCATCCCCACATCTTAACTCATTAGGCTGCTATTACCCTTAACAATAGACCATACAGAAGCACATACGATCACAACAAACATGTCTCATTATCCTGGAAGAGAACACACACTAAACCAGTCTCAAAACACGTTTAATGAGCAGCACAATCTAGCCTAGTAGATGCATTAGCAAACAAAACCAAAGGGTTTGATTGGGCAATTAGGCTGTGTCTGAATACCCATACTTGCATTCTAAATAGTAGGCTTTTTTTGGTGAGCAAAAAAGGAAAATTAGCCTAGAAACCATGTCAGGATTTTGTGTGTGTTCATTCAAAAAGCTAGCCTGTATTCTGCTCTCGGATGTCAGGGCTGCAATAGGGAAAGCCAGCCTAAACTTCAGCTGTGGAAACTCTCAAAGCAAATATATTATTTAGCTTCCCTCAGTGATGTGAATAAAGCAACAACAACAAAAAAAATCACCCTTGTAGAGCAAGATCGTTTACACTTTACAGTATGATCAAAATTACATTTTATTACGTTGACACCTGGATTTGTTTAATGGGGATGTTTGGCTTCCCATGCTCCTCCATCAAAATGTCTCACTCTAAAGTGCTACCAATATGAAACCATTATACTGTGTCTTGGTTTGCACTATCAGTGAACTAAAGTCAACACCTCAACAGCATATGCTCTTTTTTCCCCTCGGCATAACGCTGATCCTATAAATCAAACCGTTTCCACAGAAACCCTGTGTGAGGGCAGAATGTAAATCAAGAGAGACTTTTTTTTAATAACCTTGAAGAAACGGGTTTGTAGAGCTCTCCCGAGAACTCCATGTGAGGCACAGAGGTAGACATGTTAGGAAATGCCAACGTATACTTCGAACCTCGTTAGTCAAAGATCAGCAAACAGTTCCTTCGACTGCTCTGGCAGTTCTCCAATAAATCCACCCGCCGAGTGCCTTGTTCAAACACTGAGCTCTCGCAGGCGTTTGAACTTGATTTTCAGACCTGAAATCACTCTGACTCAATACTCAATTCACAGGGGCTAAAAGCACACTGAAAAGACCAGTGTGCACGACGCTGAAGTTGAATCTGTGATGACGCGGCTCGACACGGTTGAGCTCTCTGCAGTAGCTGAGTATAGCAGGAAAGGCAGACTGGCACCATCCATGCTACTCTGAATAACTTTTAGAAGTCAAAAGGGGGCTAAACAAACAAATGGTGTGCTTGGAGTTCCTTAAGTCCCATACCTTTCAAGGCCAAGCACAACATGAATATTACATTTAATCAGACTCTTGCCATGTTGAGGACACACTTAAATCACACAACCCACACGGATGCGCATTGGGCACCCAAACACACACTCATTCGGCACACTTTACCACGGTCTAGGAAAACAAAAATGTCTTCCCTATATCTAGACTACATCTTTGTTTTTCATTACTATATCCCAAGGACCCCCCCACCCCCTCCCCCCCTAATTCAATGAATGCCAACGCACCACATTCCCAACGATCACCCCACAGGATCTCTTTGAGCATTGCTTCAGTTGATTAGATCAACGCACTCCCAGTCCTTTCTCATGTAATACTCCGCTTTGCCATGTATCCAATGATTGCCACTCAATGAACATTAATATTCCGAGGGGTGAGACACATACGCCAAGGCAGAATCTACAAAGTGAACAGAATCCAATTACCTCAACCAGGGGTAAGTATCTGGTTGTGGATCTGGAGCTCACACAGCCCAGGTAATTGGAGGGACACTGAGGCGTGCTACACAGGAACCTGAAATAATTCCTCAACAATGGGATCCCACCACTCACATCCCTACCTTGGTGCTTTAAATGTATTCAAGACCGTCAATGTCCATGAACCATCTGGCTCTATCTAGCAGGCTCCCAGTCCAGCTAGCCTCCCCGGAGATACCAAAAAGTCTCCTCTCATGGCTGTCTCATCTTGCATTGATGATATTGCCAAGTTGGTGGCTGAGACAGGGATAGAGGAAGTATCAGTTTTACAGACAGCACATGACACATGTCGATACCACATCAGGCATTCAGGAGACAAAAACACCTATTATGAGCAGAATCACAGGAAATAGTGGTGTGGAGGCTGTGCTTTGGCAAAGTGTGTGGGGTTGTATCCTGCCTGGTTGGCCCTGTCCCGGGGGTATCGTCAGACGTGGCCACAGTGTCTCCCAGCCCCTCCTGTCTCAGCGTCCAGTATTTCTGCTGCAATAGTTTATGTGTCGGGGGCTAGGGTCAGTCTGTTATATCTGGAGTATTTCTCCTGTCTTATACTGTGTCCTGTGTGAATTTAACCTCCACTGGATCAGTGTCCCTATACCGGGACGGTTGAGCTAACGTGCCCTAATGCAATTAGCATGACGTTGTAAGTAACAAGAATATTTCCCAGGACATAGACATGTCTTATATGGGCAGAAAGCTTAAATTCTTGTTAATCTAACTGCACTGTCCAATTTACAGTAGCTATTACAGTGAAAAAACACCATGCTATTGTTTGAGGAGTGCACAACAACAACAAAAACTTATCACGGCAAATGGTTTGATAGATTCACCTCAAGGTAAATAATGTGCTTACATTCAGTAATTTTGCTCTGATTTGTCATCCTGAGGGTCCCAGAGATAAAAATGTAGCATAGTTTTGTTTCAAATGTAGGAACTGGCCATCTAGATGTGTGAAAGTTGGTGTATAAGCTAATGATCCATCATGTATGACATTCCTGGGAGTGTGTAAACTTAAAATGTTGTATTACCATATAATATTTGTATGTTCTCTATAGTTATGTACTTGAAAATGTATCAATTAACCAATTCGGCACATTTGGGCAGACTTGATACAAAATATTGTCCAGTATTGCAATGCTTCACTGGACCAATCTGAAACTTTGCACACACACTCTAAATTGTGCCTAAACTGCAATATTATACTTTATTTTTTTATTTTTATTATTTCACCTTTATTTAACCAGGTAGGCTAGTTGAGAACAAGTTCTCATTTGCAACTGCGACCTGGCCAAGATAAAGCATAGCAGTGTGAACAGACAACACAGAGTTACACATGGAGTAAACAATTAACAAGTCAATAACACAGTAGAAAAAAAATGGGCAGTCTATATACAATGTGTGCAAAAGGCATGAGGAGGTAGGCAAATAATACAATTTTGCAGATTAACACTGGAGTGATAAATGATCAGATGGTCATGTACAGGTAGAGATATTGGTGTGCAAAAGAGCAGAAAAGTAAAAAAAAATTTTTTTTAAAACAGTATAAAAACAGTATGGGAATGAGGTAGGTGAAAATGGGTGGGCTATTTACCAATAGACTATGTACAGCTGCAGCGATCGGTTAGCTGCTCGGATAGCTGATGTTTGAAGTTGGTGAGGGAGATAAAAGTCTCCAACTTCAGCGATTTTTGCAGTTCGTTCCAGTCACAGGCAGCAGAGTACTGGAACGAAAGGCGGCCAAATGAGGTGCGATGGCCTTTCCCTTGCATTTCAAAGATGATGGAACAACAAAAAAAAGTGAAAATGCATGTTTTTTTGTTTGTATTATCTTTTACCAGGTCTAATGCGTTATATTCTCCTACATTAATTTCACATTTCCACAAACTTCAAAAAGTGTTTCCTTTCAAATGGTATCAAGAATACGCATATCCTTGCTTCAGGTCCTGAGCTACAGGCAATTAGATTTGGGAATGTAATTTTAGGCTAAAATTGAAAAAGGGTCAGATCCTTAAGAGGCTTTAAGTTTGCTCCCTCTAATTCTCTCTCTCTCTCTCTCTCTCTCCCTCTCCCTCTCCGAGGACCTGTCCTGGGACCATGCCTCAGGACTACCTGGCCTGATGACTCCTTGCTGTCCCCAGTCCACCTGGTCATGCTGCTGCTCCAGTTTCAACTGTTCTGCCTGTGGCTATGGAACCCTGACCTGTTTACCGGACCTGCTACCTTGTCCCGGACCTGCTGTTTTCAACTCTCTCTCTCTACCGCACCTGCTGTCTCTAACTCTGAATGCTCGGCTATGAAAAGTCAACTGACATTTACTCCTGAGGTGCTGACCTGTTGCAACCTCCACAACCACTGTGATTATTATTATTTGACCCTGCTGGTCATCTATAAACGTTTGAACATATTGGCCTTGTACTGTTACAATCTCCACCTGTCACAGCCAGAAGAGGACTGGCCACCCCTCAGAACCTGGTTCCTCTCTAGGTTTCTTGCTAGGTTCCAGCTTTTCTAGGGAGTTTTTCCTAACCACCATGCTTCAACATCTGCATTGCTTGCTGTTTGGGGTTTTAGGCTGGGTTTCTGTATATCACTTTGTGACATTGGCTGATGTAAAAAGGGCTTTATAAATACATTTGATTGATTGAATTGCCATGGCAACAACACAGAAATCTAGGCCTTGTTTGCTAAAATAGACCAAATTAGTAACTTGTTCTTATCCACAGTCCATCAGCGCTGTTTTTGTTTTCTTATGTGGTGCTCACTGTGGCACTTGGCATCTGAGAGATGCAGCAGTCTGGAAAATTGGAAAACAGCAGCTGGGATTTCTGTCCCGTCAATTAATATTCGTGCTCTAGAAAATCAGAGGTGATGAATTTAACACACTTGATCAAATCGATCATTTTAGTGGACAGAGAGAAAGAGAATAAAGAAGAAAACACAAGAATACACATTCATTTTAACCTAGCCAGTCCTCAGACTGCTGAAGAGATAATGCTGCAATTCCTCAAATGTGAGAGCTTCAAGATCTCTTGCATCCCTATTTTTGGCAAAGAACCAAATGTGCCTGTGATGGAACTCTTGCATGTAGTACCCTTCCTAGGGCAGCCATCCTCTCCAGTCTCCACAGCTGCTCAGAGTATGTACCACACATTTAGGAAACCAGCCTTAACCAAATGAGAAAGGAAAAAGGGTTCCCCCAAATGACTTCCTGTTGAAAACGGAGAAGGACAAACACTGATGAGGGTCTCGAAGCCACGATTAATTCAGCATGCCAGAGTGTCTGAGGGTGGAGGGATGGAATTCAATCCAACTCCACATCCAGATGAAAAGTAATCTGAGTCAACACAGACATTTATTTTGCCCACACAGGATCAGTGATTGGGGCCTCCCATCCACCCTTCCAGGAGTCATTAGAAGGCATTGGTGCAGGCATACATCACAGGAGCTGGGGGTGAGAGACTGACAGGGGCTGTAGCAAGGGGTGTATTACTGAGAAAAATAGTGGGTCTTACTAGGAGTATTCCATACCGTACGTGACATGAGGGGTGTTGGACCCATTTGTCCCGTCCTACTCTCAACTACATGGTAGATGAAGATTGCTACCGGCTCCATACCCCAGTGAGTTCTACCCCCCCCATCACCATCACCCTCTGTCAGAGGACAAAGCAGATGGAGGATATGCTTCCCTCCCTCTCCCCTTCTACCTCAAAATGGACACAAAGCACACGCACGCACCCATGCATACTAATATCATTGTAGCTATCACAATACAAGTTCCTCTTATTAAACATGGGGGGGCCCTTTCCTTGCTCTTGTTGGTTTTTCAAATAGCACTTATGCAGATGGGAGAACCCTCTGGCTTGGTGAGAAAGTCAATGATGCACCATAAGCATTCAAATGCATTCAGTCACTGGCAGTAATAATGTCTAACGTCAATTTTTTTCTGATGCTGGTGGTGCCCACATGCATTTCTAAGCAGCCATAAAAGACATACATGCATCAATACACAAGTCAATTAAGCCCCAGTTACAGCTGATGCCACCATTGGGCCAGATGGTATGGGACATCCTCTGCGACAGCCAATCATAAATCACAGCACTTAGGGGTGGGGTTGCCCCCGGAGAAAGGCTCTGTAAGACTCTAACCTTGTCTAAGTATAGTCACATAAGATACATCTCAGATTGATATGGTCATTGGATAGGGCTGGGAATTGCCAGGGACTTCACAATACGATATTATCACAATACTTACAGTGCCTTCAGAAAGTATTCATACCCCTTTGACTTTTTCCACTTTTTGTTGTGTTACAAAGTGGGATTAAAATGTATTTGTAAAAATATTCAAGAGTGGAAGAAAAATTCCAACATTTGTTAAGAATTAATCAAATAAAAAAACGAATACATTGTGATTAGATAAGTATTCAATACATGTTAGAATCACTGTTTGCAGCAATTACAGCTGTGGGTCTTTCTGGGTAAGTCTCTAAGAGCTTTCCACACCTGGATTGTGCAACATTTGCCCATTTTTCTTTTCAAAATTCTTCAACCTCTGTCAAATTAGTTGTTGATCATTGCTAGACAACATTTTCAGGCCTTGCCATAGATTTTCAAGCAGATTTAAGTCAAAACCGTAACTCGGCCACTCAGGAATATTCCCTGTCTTCTTGGTAAGCAACAGTGTATATTTGGTCTGAACCAGAGTGAGTCCATACAACTTATTATGTGACTTAAGCACATTTTTACTCCTGAACTTATTTAGGCTTGCCATAACAATGGAGGTTGAATACTTATTGACTCAAGACATTTCAGCTTTTCATTTTTAATTAATTTGTTAAAAAAATATATATATATCTAAAAACACAATTCCACTTTGACATTATAGGGTATTGACAAAATAAAATCTACATTTAATCAATTTTAAATTCAGGCTGTAACACATTTTTTTTTTTGAAAAAGTCAAGGGGTGTGAATACTTTCTGAAGACACTGTAGTATTGCGATTCAATACTGTGATTTTATTGCAATTCCATGGTCCAAACATATTGCTCACCATATGTCTGCTGCAGAGATGAGAGCCATGAGATAACGAGTTTTGATCAGTCATGGGAAAAAAAGTGCTGAAAACAAATTGTCTCCCTATTTAAAAAGAAGATGGAGAACAAATTATGAAGGAAAAACACTGGAGTTTTGGTGCAGGTACAGCCAACTAGCAAAAACATTTTATTGAGATATTGTCAAAACGATACGATACTATATATCATCAAAAATAATATCCCGACACGTAACTCTAATTATTTTTTCCCACATCACTATCATTGGATGATGTATCATTTTTCCTTTGCCAGATCAGGATACAAGCAATATTCAGAGCTGCAAACACCAACACTTTCTACCCAACAATGCACCTACTGAAAAGTTTTTTTTATTTTTTTTTAGAGATTTTCTCATATGACTTCCTCTGAGCTCAAGTCAAAAGGTACAGACATTTAGCAGAGATCTGAAAGGGAGATTGGGCGAAAATAGAGGTTTGGTCACTCACCCTTTTCTGGTCTTCCAGGCCGTGCATCACAGGTTTCCTCCTCTGGTGATGCTGTGGGGATGCTTCTGCTCCTGATTCCATTTTCTCTTCCTTCTACAATATCCAACTGTCCCCTCTTTGTTCAAAAATATCCTCTCCAAGAAACAAAAATACTTGCTTATTCCAAAGTCCTTCAAACCCTCCCCCCACTCTTTCATCCAAAATCACTATTGGTCCAACAACTTTGTATGAGAAAAAAAACACCCAACAAGCTATCTCATGGGGGTATGTCCTGGGTGGAGCTAGCTCAGTCAGTTATGTCTTCACTCCATGGCGCTCGGCTGCAGTTTTTTAGCCCACTGAGGCTGACCCAGACTGAACATCAGGGGATAGAAGCAGGGGCCCTGAGATCCGGTGCCCCAGAACCATGGTGGCCCTCTCTCCTCAAGCCTTCACCCAGAGCGAAAACCTCTAATCTCCTCCCTGGATATGATCATGGCTCCCTATTCACACAGGGCCAACATTCCTCCATTGTAAAATCACTGGAAGGATTCCAGTTTCGAAACCCCCCAGTTTGTAAAAACAAAAAAATAAGAGATTAGGAGAAAAATGGAATACCACTGATGCTGTTTCAAATTCACAGGCCCCTGAAGAGTCTGGTATCCTGATTGGGAGCAGGTGCGTGTGTGTGTTTTAGAAAAAGAAAACAGAGTTAAATTGAAGTTACGGTGTCAAGAGGGGGTGAATATTTGGGGCATCTCAAGAGCCCTGTAAAGTCTGCTGGATTAACCTGTGATATAGTCACCAAACTATTCCCTTTGCACAACTGGATGGGTCAAAAGAAAAGTTTAACCAGGCTGCCAATTAGACAACAGCATGGAACAATATTCTACAGCAGGTATGAGATGGCCCCTTTTTATTTAGGAACTCAGAATAGTAGAATACACAATGTGCCTTTTTGAAATGTGGTTCTTTTTACATCCATCACTGACCTTCATTCATTTAGCATGTCAGCAAAAAAAATATTGATTGGTAAATTAGTCTAGCCAGCTATGTGAATGTGTAGTAATCATGATTGAATTGGCAAAATGAGTAGAATTGTATGAAAATAGTTATAAAATTTTAATATTTTCTCTCAGTCCCATGGCAAAATGTGTAGAATAGCAGAACACTTGCTTTAAAAGTGCAACATTTTCTCTACGCCCCATGGCTTAATGTGTAGAATTGCAGGAAATGAACTATAAAACTTCACATTGTTTTCTCTCTGCATGTGTGGGTATGGATGTCAGTACACAGACCGGTGAGTCACTGTGGACACTTGTGACTAGTTCAGCTGTTTTTGTGGCCACCACCCCATCAAAATCGCCCATTATGTTACTTGCAAATGTATAGGCTACATGCACTCAATTATTGATGAACGTTGGAATTTATCTTGAAGAATACACAATAATGTCAGACAATAAAGTGTCAATGATATGAATACTATACTTATACTACATTGGAAGTAACTGCATAAATTGCTGACAAGAAATCAAATAAGGCGGGTAGGCTACTAACTGAGGTCTAGGCTGGCTACCTTAGAATGTTATATAAAAATAAAAATAAACATAATGCATGAGTTTTCAGTTTTTCAGTATGAAATGGCAGGTTCTCGAGCTCGAGCTTCATATAAACCAAAAGCAAGAGTTGTATTGGGCATGTGCATAGTGCGTAGCATGAGCAGAATGCAATAGTTATATAGTGTATTAAACTAACGATTGTAGGTAAATCAGTTATGCAAAGCAAGCCCTCAGCAATTTCTGCACAAACATTTCCAAAACATTTCCAAATAATAAACACAAAACATACAAGAAGCATATCAATGATGGTATATCACCCTGCAGAAATCCTGCTAAGGCAGGTGCTGCATTTCCTTTACTCTGACATGGGGTCGCTCACCAAAATTAAAGGTGGAAAATAAACTATGGAAAGCTGTTGAAATAGACGTAACCTAACTAAAGTAAAATGTTAGGAGTATCTACTCACAGCAGCGAATGTAATGTTTCCCTTCAAGGACGAACTGCTCCCTACAGCACGTCACTCGCTACCTTCCCTTCTTGAACAGCCAGTGCATGCTTCGCTTTGCTCAGCAAAGTCCCACTCTCTCCTCAATCGATAACATCACGTCACGTCACTGGACCCGCGCGCCCAATGCGCCCAGCGTTTTCTCCACCAGCTCCCCTGCGCCATCCGTTTCCATGGATACTGACAGATAGAATGGTTTTGGTGACACCTAGCGACATTGTATCGAATGTCTCATGCCGAGAGCCAATCTGTGCAAATTGTATCACAAATTGTATCTCCCAGTCTCCCTCTGAGTAAATACACAAAATAAAACACCAATCCCAATGAATCGTTAAAAAATGACATTGGTGCCATAACGTTTTAGTATTTTATGGTGATATATGTATGATATACTTTTTACTTCGTTAAATTTTTTCTCCAACAAATTGAAACGGCATGTTATCGTCTGCTAGTCTGCATGTATCCATGATATGGTAACATTTTACAGAATGGCTACATCGATATGGTACTAGAAACTATGGTACTATTATATAAGTATATTGTGGGTACTTTATATTAGAGATTAGTGGGCTCATTGTAATAGCTGGAATGGAGTTTTGGAACGGAGTCAAACATGTGGTTTCCTTATTGCAAAAATCGCTGAAGTTGGAGACTTTTATCTCCCTCACCAACTTCAAACATCTGCTATCTGAGCTGCTAACGGATCGCTGCAGCTGTACATAGTCTATTGGTAAATAGCCCACCCATTTTCACCTACCTCATCCCCATACTGTTTTTATTTATTTACTTTTCTGCTCTTTTGCACACCAATATCTCTACCTGTACATGACCATCTGATCATTCATCACTCCAGTGTTAATCTGCAAAATTGTAATTATTCGCCTACCTCCTCATGCCTTTTGCACACAATGTATATAGACTCCCCTTTTTTTCTACTGTGTTATTGACTTGTTAATTGTTTACTCCATGTGTAACTCTGTGTTGTCTGTTCACACTGCTATGATTTATCTTGGCCAGGTCGCAGTTGCAAATGAGAACTTGTTCTCAACTAGCCTACCTGGTTAAATAAAGGTGAAATAAAAAATATAAAAAATAAAAATGTCTGAGGTGTTTGACTCCGTTTTAAAACCCCATTTCAGCCATTACAATGAGCCCGTCCTGATATAGATCCTCGAACCAGCCACCTTTGCCGTATATTCGTGTTTTCTTCTTCGCCAAAATCAGAGGAAAAATAAAATATGGAGACATGTTGAAATAGACGTAGCCTAATTTAATGGTTGCCAAAATTGAATTGGCTTTATGCCAAGTTTCTGGTAAGATATCCGTGCAGCGTTTAATGTAAACTCGTGGGATCAGGCGTTGTGTGAGTCGTTTCAAATTGTGATGGTTGGCTCTATCCCGTGGGGGGAGTTCTGGGCGTTCTGTACGCGTGAAACTAGGCGGGACAAATGAAATGGTCCTCAAATCAACGTATTTTACTCACTTGGGTAGGACTACGGGGCAAAAGTCCTTTTGGCTCTCCTTTTACACCGTTAGTGTTGAATTAGCTGATCGTCTGGTTCCGAAATTGCATGGGGACATTGACAACTTTTTTTTTTAAATCAAGATATTAGGATTGTTTTGTCAGCCAATAGCAAAGCACACGTTTATCACCAATGCCTTTAGCTGCTTGACTTTGCAAGGGGATGCAAACAAGAATTTGAGAGGGGCACAAATGTAACCTGTGCTATAGGGTAAGTAACTACATATATTTGTGTTCATCATTTCTCTTTATGGGACTGTGATTGTCAGTCAGATCTTATTCCCAATCTTTAGCTAGCTAGCAACTGTACTGTACTTGTTGGAGTCTAGTTAACCCGCGCCTTACTGTACGTAACTAGCTGGTCAGCTAGCTATTGCTATCCAAATTGCATGGGATCTCATGTAAATAAATGTGCATTTGTAGTTTCTAACATTTAATACACCTCTTATGAAGTATTAAGGCGCGTATTTGTGACTTATAGCTAGCAAAAATGTAGCTGTTTTTGGAAGACGTAGTTATAGCTAGCGAGCCAGCTTTTTAGAAAAGGGTGCAGTGGTAGCATTGAACCGCGCTCGCAAAGCTCATTAGCTGGCCAACAAACTAGTTGGAAAGCGATACAATTTGTTCTGCCCAGCCTTTATTAACGTGTAACAACATTTTGTTACGCAAATGTATTCCTGCGGACTTGCTTTCGTGCACTATAAGCTATGTAAAGTAGCACAAATGACCCGTGTATGTCACATTTCAATGTTCCGGGTTGTGTCACTGGAATGTCTGCACATTCCGCGCCAAGATTTAAAAAAAATATTTACCTGCGCGGGACAGTCCGAATTCGATTCAGGTCATCGCCCGCTTCATTCTTACTGGTTACTTGCCGCAAAATAGGCGTGTAGTTGAAGCGGTTTTGCTTGATCATTCGACGGAGTGCATGTCAGTTACCGCCAAGCGTTAACTGTGATATTTTGATTCGATTCGATTTTTAATATTAATCTATTTAAATCAACCTAGAGCCACGGTATTATTTGGTAAATGTGATTGAATTAGAAGCGTAGCTGCTAGCTATATCGTTAGTATGTTAACACCGAAGAAATATAATGCAGTTAAGAAACGGTAACTAAGCCTATAACTTTTTGTGAAACTTGGATTGAGTGAATCAAATACATTGGTTTGCTTGCTAACGTTAACTGTTATTGATCTAACTAGCTAGACACTGCTTTTTTGTTAGCAAATTTCAGTCTTACATTCTTTTTTAAATTGAAATTTAGTTGGAAAATGTCGAGCACTTCACCGGAGTCCCAGTATCTGAGACATACAACTCAAACCACCACCTCTAATCACAAGGTTAGTAATAGCTAGCTACTACATGTTTCTGTTGATTTTTAAATCCAGGTTACTATCTTATTGTTTATATAGTAGTTAATATGCTGTATATGTATGTTCACGGGTATTTGACTGACTGTTACATAACTAACTCTAACCGTGACATCCAGTGATCCTTAAATAATCTTTGCTATTTACTTTGTCCAACAGGGGAATGTCTTTGCAGAGCCACAAGCACTGACGAAAACACCAAGGAAAGCATCTACCCAAGGCACTGTGCTAACAGAGATTCAATCCAACATGGGACCCCTTATGACCCCAACTAAAGGAAGGGAGACTGGGACTGGTGAGCCTTGGACCCCAACCTCCAATTTGAAAATGCTGATGAGCGCTGCCAGCCCTGAGATCAGGAACAGAGAGAAAGAGCTGTGTATGGACTCTGAGGGAGGGGATGCCATGGTAAAATAATACACACACACAAATGAGTCTGCAACTAAGACCTTAGAAATGTATTGATTGCCTGTTTGATCTTTTTCCTATTCACCCATAGGACCACGAGCTTGGAGAGGAAGGGGAGAAACAGATCAGCAGAAAAGAGAAGAGTCTGGGTTTGCTCTGTCACAAGTTCCTGGCCCGCTACCCTGACTATCCCAACCCTGCCCTCAACAACAACATCAGTCTGGATGATGTTGCCACAGAGCTTAGTACGTCCTGTTTTACTTCTGTCTCTCCACTGTCTTTATTCCTATTTCATTTTTTTTCTCAGAATAAAGCTGTGTTACCCTTATATTTTAATTTTTTTTGAAGAATGCAATAAATACAGCATGTATTCCCTAAGTCGAGGCCTATATGCTGATGCTGTAAATAAGCAGTTGCAAACTAGAGACAGACAGTATACAAACAAGACCACTTTACTCCTGTTCATTCAACTCACATTCTCTCTTCTCTGGCCGAACAGATGTGGAGCGCAGGCGCATCTATGACATCATGAATGTGCTGGAGAGCTTGCACATGGTCAGCCGGCTAGCCAAGAATCGCTACACGTGGCACGGGCGCGCTAACCTACCACAGACCCTGGCCAAGTTGCGGCAGGTGGGCGAGGAGCATCGCTACGGGCAACAGATGCAGCAGATCCGCCAGCGCAGCCTGGAAAAGGAGTTGGACTCGGACGGTGAGGAGAAAGAGAACGAGGAGGTGGAGGGAGGAGAACAGGGCCAGAAGGAGATGTTCTTTGTTGAGCTTCCTGGGGTGGAGTTTAAAGCAGGTGAGAGGCCAGGATTAACCTCATTTGACTAAGATATATTAATACAATTGTTCGTAATATGTAGCATGCAATTGATTGACCCTGTACGGCAAGGATTTTGTAGAAAAAAGTTTCCCCTGTAGATATTTCTTGTTTTAGTCGGCTGAACTGAGTGACCATGGTCTTGGCTATGCAATAACCTTGCTATTATTCACCTGTGTTCTCTCCAGCCTCAGTGAACAGCAGGAAGGACAAGTCTCTGAGGGTGATGAGCCAGAAGTTTGTCATGTTGTTCCTGGTGTCCACACCTCGGGTGGTCAGTTTGGATGTGGCTGCCAGGATCCTCATTGGAGAGGACCAGGTGGCTGATCAGGACAAGAGCAAGTTCAAGAGTGAGTGTTGAGCCTTTAAGGGCAAAACAGTCCTTCATGCCTCTGGCACAGCCTGTGGAAGTCTGTATATAGCATAATTACTAACTAGCAAATCTGTTCTCTCAGCCCATTTTTAGCTAGGATACACAAGCTTTGTCATACAAGTTGAGTGTGTAGTTGGCGCAATAAGTAAGATTCTGCACACTGAGATGCTCCCTCAAGTGCTTTAAGACCTTAGGGTCCTCATCTAGTGATGATGAGTAATGTCTGAATGTGTGTTTGCAGCTAAGGTCCGCAGGCTGTATGATATAGCCAACGTGCTGCGGAGCCTGAAGCTGATAGAGAAGGTCCATGTGACAGAGGAGAAAGGGAGGAAGCCAGCCTTTGAATGGACTGGCCCTGAGGACTTCCCCAGTGTGAAGGGTAGGCACTCATCAGAACACACTGTCTTCCCAATAATACTTCACTTGAAGGGGTTACTATACATAATAACACTATCACAAGGCCTTGATTTCTACATGATATAGAAGTACCCTGTGCCATTGAAGCTATGCTGAACTTTTGCTATACAAGTTAGTGGTTTATATGAACTTTGTGAGTCAGACACTATGTTACCATTTAACCTGTAATGGTGTCCAACCTGCCTCTCCCATTCACCAGACAAAATCTTGTGTTTCAATTCACACATAGAGACCACTGCCACTACAGCGACTGCCAAGAGAAAACTGGAGTCTCGTACCTCCGTAGACAACTGTGCCAAAAATCTCTTCTCCTCTCCGGGGAGTAAACGCAGCTTCACCCGCCACCCCTCCCTCATCAAACTGGCCAAGAGCATCCAGGAAGACCGGCGCAAGATCAACTCAGCCCCCACCAGCCCTGTCAAGAGTAAGTCCTGGGATATATTTAGATAGAGTCTGGGATATTATTCAGATGTTTTTACTGAGAGTTGGGTGTGTAAATTAGCTTCTGTTTTTCTTTTCAGATGATTCCTCGAGCAGTGAGTTCTTTCCCACCAAAATGGCCCAACTAGCGGCCATCTGTAAGTTCCAGCTTGACCAGCAATCAAACAAGTAAGTGCTGCCTGATTCTCATTGGTGGCAGGGTAGCCTAGTGGTTAGAGAGTTGGTCTAGTAACCGAAAGGTTGCAAGTTCAAATCCCCAAGCTGACAAGGTACAAATCTGCCGTTCTGCCCCTGAACAGGCAGTTCCTAGGCCGTCATTGAAAATAAGAATTTGTTCTTAACTGACTTGCCTGGTTAAATAAAGGTTCAAATAAAAAATTGCGCTATCGTATCCTTTGTTCTTCAAAATTAACCAGAAATGTTGTACGTTTCCTTGTTAACCTCAACTCAGATGTTACAATGAGTCTTTTCCCATTCCAGGGTTGTTGACAGGACACCGAAGTCTGCCGTTACTGTGACTGAGGCACTGCTAGCTCATCAACAGAAAGCTGCTAAAAAGCCAGGAGCTCCACAGCCCCCAGTATTAACACCCACAGAAGCCCGTGCCAGCACTGTCCACCTCACCCCACGGGCACAGTTCACCCCCCAACCTACTGGGGCAATGTCCTTCCACCCTGCCCAGTGTTCACCCCTCATCCCTATGCTGCTGCCCCAACACCAGGGAGGCGGTCCCTATGCCATCTACATGCACCCCTCCTCCTTAAGGCCACACCCCCTAACCAGGCCTCAGCCAACCAGCCTCGCTGTGCGCTCTATGACCTTCGAGGATAAGACGGGGCGGAGCCCGAGTGATGTCACAGTGCAAGGCCACTCGTCTGCTACGAACAAGCTGCCAACCAGCAGCCCCTCGGCATTAAAACGTGTGTGTTCAGAGAGAACTTCAGAGGAAAGCCCCTCCAAGGCCAAGAGGATTGACCCTAGCACAAGGGTAAGACCTGTTCTTTACACGCTACTTCTGCCTCTACGCAGCTCAGTTGTACCTACTTTGACCAGAATGTGAGGTGACTTGTCACTAGTAGAGAACTTTGGCAATGACATACAAATAAAGAAGCCTGATAAATAGTTATAGCAACAGTCATACCAAGCTAACCCACCTCTCTCCTCCAGGACACGTCTCCTAAGCTGTGTGAGATCCTCCAGGCTCGTCTAAAGGCGCGTCGCGGGGGTCTCGTCTCCAGCCGTCCCTCACCCCGAGCCCTCCACCTGGACCCAGAGTTCGTCAACACCCCTGGGAGCTCAGTGGCCGTCGCAGCCAATCAGACACTGGAGCAGAACCTGGAGACCTTCCTGGAGAAGGAGGAGAAGGTCGCAACCTCAGACAGCGAGGCAGGGCTCACGCCGGTCAGAGCTGTTCCACTGAACCCTCAACACCTACACACAGAGGTAAACACACACACACACACACATAGCTAAAATACTGATACTGGTAATAACAGAAAACACTTGGCTTTAGATGTTATGTGTGTACAATATCTTTGAATGATGAATAGGGATGTGCATCTTTCCCTTTCAACAATATTCGATTCACGGGCTCCAATACGATACAGGAACGATACGTTTTAGTTTGAAACGATTAGAGAACGAATCAATGCGATATGATTCAATGCAAACATTTGTTGCATAAACACATTCATTTTTTAAAAATTCGAAAATATTATGTTTGTCACCTGCTCCAAATACAACGGGTGTAGTCTTTACCGTGAAATGCTTGCTTACGAGCCCTTCCCAACAATGCTAAGTTTAAAAATAGTAACACAAGGAATAAAATACACAAAAATGGAGCAATACAGAGAGTACCGGTACCAGATCAATATGCAGGGGTACGAGGTAGATATTTACATGAAGGCAGGGTAAAGTGACTCGGCGTCAGGATAGATAAGAGTCAAATAAGAATGGAGTATCAGCAGAATATAAACGCGTGTTTGTATTGTCGGTGTGCGCGTGTGTGTTATGTACAGTATGTGAATGTGTGTGGGCTTTGTGCGAGTGTCAGTGCAGTGTGAGTGTGTACCGTAATTTCCGGACTATAAGCCGCTACTTTATTCCCACACTTTGAACCTCACGGTTTATACAATGACGCGCCTAATTTATGGATTTTTCCCGCTTTCACAAGATTCATGCCGCCAAAAAACTGAGCACCGTCACATAATGTGACGTAAAATAGAGCGCGCTCAAACCTCCCATCATTCTGATTACGGTAGTAATTTTGTCACCCTCATCATGGCAAAGACACAGAGAAATGCATATGATGCAGCTTTCAAGTTGAAGGCGATAAATCTGGCTGTTGGAAAAGGAAATAGAGCTGCTGCATGGGAGCTTGGCCTTAATGAGTCGATGATAAGACGTTGGAAAGCAGCGTGAGGAACTGACTCAGTGCAGAAAGACAACAAAAGCTTTCAGAGGGAAGAAAAGCAGATGGCCCAAAGTATTTGCAGCCACTCGACATCAGTGTAAATCGTGCATTTAAAGGTGGCGCTCCTTGTCATAAGGTGAATGCACCAATTTGTAAGTCGCTCTGGATAAGAGCGTCTGCTAAATGACTTAAATGTAAATGTAAATGTTGTTCAGTGGGAGGCTTGGATGACAAGTGGGGAGAAATCCTTCACTAAAATGGGCCGCATGCGAAGAGCAACTTATGGTCAAGTCTGCCAGTGGGTCCTGACAGCGTGGAGCATTGTCAAAAAATCCACTATCATCAACGGGTTTCGAAAGGCTGGACTGCTGCGTGTTGAAGGGGCAGCATGAGCTCAGCGGGGTATTTGCCTCCGGATGAAAGTGACGAGAGCGACAATGAAAACGATCCAACATCGGATGAAGCAATTCTGAGGCTATTCAACTCCGACACCAAAGGAGATGACTTCAGTGGTTTCAGTGCACAGGAGGAGGAAGATAGTGACCAATGACTTTCTTGGTAGGCTACTGTTTTAATTTTTGTTACAAGCCGTGTTTCGTTAAAGCCTATTTATTTTTGTTACAACCGTGTTTCGTTTAAAGGCTGTGTAAAGTTCATTTGTTTCAATGTACCGGTAGGCACCTGCGGCTTATAGACATGTGCGGCTTATTTATGTAAAAAATACATATTTTTTAATAATTCAGTGGGTGTGGTTTATATTCACGTGCGCTTAATAGTCCAGCAATTACGGTATGTATAGTCTTGTGATTGTGCATAGAGTCAGTGCGAAATAGGGTCTGTGCCGATTGATCTGGTGACCATTTAATTAACAATTTAGCAGTCTTATGGCTATTTAGTAGTCTTGTGGCTTGTTGGTCCCGTGAGCCGATGCCCCGGTACCGTTTGCCGGACTGTAGCGGAGGGGTAAGTCTATGGCTTGGGTGGCTGTAGTCTTTGCCAATTTTTCGGGCCCTCTGACACCACCTTATATAGATGTCTTGGAGCTCTGCCCCAGCCAGTGGAAGTCTAAATTAAAATCTGCTGATGATGAAGCCCATGAGCTGAGCTTCTCTGAGCTGGATCTGTCTGTGTGTGTGTGTGATGTATGTCTTTGGTGTATGTACTATGTAGGTACCTGAGCTGAGTTTTTTGTTCTGAAATTACCATCACCCACTAATTCACTTTTTGAACTCATTTATCAATATTTATTGTTTTCAAATTAGCTATGACATAGCCAATGAATATATTTCACAACTTTGGAATATATTTCACCCCCATCTCAAAATCGAATGGTTTTGACCATTTGGACATTTGTATGGAGTGATCTCTCGCTTTGGCCATGCAGTGTGCCTCGCAAAAGTGATTGCTGTCCTCGTTATGAAATTAGTAACCTTATCATGTATGTGTATATATATATATATGTGTGTATATGTATGTATGTGTGTATATATATATACATGTATGTATATATACACATATATGTGTATATATATACATATGTGTGTATATATATGTGTGTGTGTGTGTATATATATGTGTGTATACACACATATCATGTATGAATATCATGTATGTATATATATACGTATGTGTATATATATACATATGTATATATATATATATATATATAAAAAACATATGCACTGAGTATACAAGGGCTCCTGAGTGGCGCAGCGGTCTAAGGCCTGCATCTAGAGGCGTCACTACAGACTCTGGTTCGATTCCAGGCTGTATCACAACCGGCCGTGATCGGGTGTCCCATAGGGCGGCGCACAATTGGCCCAGCGTCGTTAGGGTTTGGCCGGGGTAGGCCGTCATTGTAAATAAGAATTTGACTTGCCTAGTTAAATAAGGGTTAAATAAATACAAAACTTTAAGGACACCTGCTCTTTCCATGACATAGACTGATCATGAAAAAAAAAAGAAAAGCTATGATCCCTTATTAATGTCACTTGTTAAATCCACTTCAATCAGTGTAGATGAACAGGAGGAGACAGGTTAAAGAAGGATATTGAAGCCTTGAGACATGGATTGTGTATGTGTGCCACCTAGAGGGTGAATGGGCAAGACAAAAGATTTAAGTGCCTTCGAACAGGCTATGGTAGTTAGGTGCCAAGCGCATTCTGTTTGTGTCAAGAACTGCAATGCTGCTGAGTTTAAGCTCAACAGTCTCCCGTGTGTATCACCCAAAGGACTTCCAGCCAACTTGACACATGGGCCAGCATCCCTGTGGAATGCTTTCAACACCTTGTAGAGTCCATGCCCTGATGAATTGAGGCTGTTCAGAGGGGAAATGGTGGAGGTGCAACTCTATTAGGAAGGTGTTCCTAATGTTTGGTATGCTGATCGTTTAAAGCAAAAAATATTGCTGATGGTGAACCTGAATAATCAAAATTATAAGCCCCTTCAGCAGGTATAGCCAGATGAGAGTTGTTTCTGATAGCTTACTTTAATTCCGGTAAAACAGCATTTTCAACAGCGCATACAGTTGAAGTTGGAAGTTTATATTAGAGGTCGACCGATTAATTATGTGGATATATTGAAGCAACATTTCAAGACATCAGTCAGGAAGTTTAAGCTTGGTTGCAAATGGACAATGACCCCAAGCATACTTCCAAAGTTGTGGCAAAATGGCTTAAGGACAACAAAGTCATGGTATTGGAGTGGCCATCACAAAGCCCTGATCTCAATCCTATAGAACAATTTGTGGGCAGAACTGAAAAAGTGTGTGCGAGCAAGGAGGCCTACAAACCTGACTCGGTTAAACCAGCTCTGTCAGGAGGAATGGGCCAAAATTCACCCAACTTATTGTGGAAGCTTGTGGAAAGCTACCTGACACGTTTGACCCAAGTTGAACAATTTAAATGCAATGCTACCAAATACTAATTGAGTGTATGTAAACTTCTGACCCACTGGGAATGTGATGAAATTAATAAAAGCTGAAATTAATCTCTCAACTATTATTTTGACATTTCACATTCTTAAAGTAAAGTGGTGATCGTAACTGACCTGAGACAGGGAATTTTTACTAGGATTAAATGTCAGGAATTGTGAAAAACTGAGTTAAATGTATTTGGCCAAGATTTATGTCAACTTCCAACTTCAACTGTATATAACAAAAATCTAGCAAATCACAAAGGTTGTCACAATCTTAATATCATGCAAGCAATTTTAGTATTTGAATGCTGAATGTGCCACACAGATTTGCAAGACCAACTCGCGTTGGTCAGCACGTGAAGCTGGGCACAGTGCGCAGTTTGACTAGGCTACTGATATTGCCTGGAGTTGTTCGGCATGCAAAAATACTTATAGAGCAATGACTGTCAAAAGAGTTACGTGCAGTTCGACACAAAAGATAAGCTGTGTTTTCGGATGTAGAAAGAATGTATTAAACTCATGAACCAGTGACTCATAACGTTTGAATCGATTTTCTGACAAATGCATGCTACATTTGGTCTGAGTCTGAAGACCAACGCACTTGTATCTTCAACATTTGAATCTGGGACCGATGCGTATCGGTGAATCGTTGCCTCCATAATACTGTCTTAATGACTCTTTTCTCGGTCTGTCTCTCTGTCGGGTTCCAGACTCTGATCCCCACTGGCTACCTGATCCCCATCTCCCAGCAGTCACTCTTCAGCTACAAAGACCACAACACAGAGAGCAGCAAAGCCTTCACACCCACCTACAACATCTACCACACACCCACCGCAGGTATACACATACCTTTTTTTAAAAATCAGTCAGTACACGCACGAATGCAAATTTGAACTGTCTTTTTGTTTATTTTTTTCTGAGGACCTTGAGTAAAGCATACAAGCATTCGGTATCAGATGACTTAAACTCAATTCAAATTGGAAATCTGTATCTTATGACTGTAATTAACTATGTCTTCCCAGGCTCTAGACCTCCCCCGATCCAGGAGTTCACCCCCACCAGCCTCCCCCTCCACAGGCCTCCCCCCTCCTCGCCCTTCTCTGCCCAGGGACACCGCTTCCCCAGCCCTGCCATCCTCAACTTTACCCTGCAGAACCTGGGCCTTATCCCTGGGCCTGGCTCTGTGCCAACTTACAGCCCTGGCACTGGCCACACCCCGGAGCACCCCAGCTCCATGCCCAGCCCCCTGCCTCCCCACCTGGGCCTGCATCAGAGGAGCGGCATGGTGTTCGTTAAGCCCATGTCCCCCGTGCCAGTCCAACATCAGATGACCGGCCCGGGCGGGCAACCACTCACGCTAATCGGCCTACAGCAGGTGAGATACATGCTTGCATACATACATCCACACAAACACTGTTACACACACAAACACTGGGTCGCACATACAGACAGCATACTTACACACACACAGCCTCACACCCCAATAATCTTGTCACACACACAAACAGTCGAAGGCAAACCATTCCTCCCTAATTGCTAATGGTGTGCTGCTAGTTCAGTGCTTGGGTAACTAGCTTCACTGATTATATAAACGAGGTGTGATGTTGATTGTAAAACAGCTAACTTCTCTGTCGTTTTCTTTCTCTCCTCCTCTTCAGATAACCACGCCCAAAGGGACGGCCCTCCCCCAGCACAGTTTCTTCCACACCCCGCTGGCTACCGTGGTAACCACCAGCCATGGACACACGGCGCCAGCGGGCACCAAAACCGTTTACATCCCTCAGCGGAAGCTGGACGTCACCGCTGAGGACACCTAAAGACTATGCTGCTACACAAACTTTCTGTATGTGTGTGTGTGTCTGTGCATGTCTGCATGGCTTTCTATGGTCCGACTGTCGTATTGTTTAAGGCTAGGTTGAGTGGTTTTGTGTTTTAGGGTATGTGATGTCGCCATATGAGTTCATCCAAAACTGGTCCATAGGTTACTCCAGCGTTTCCCACAGTCAGTGCACGCTAGTACTACACAACTGATTCCAATTATTAAAGCTTGACGATTAGTTGATTATTTGAATCAGCGGTGTAGTGCTAGGGCAAAAACCAAAACGTGCAGCCCTTGGGGTCCTGAGGACCGTTTCAGAAGCCCTGGTTTATTCCATTTCTACAGGGGAAGACAAAGTATGTGAACATGTTGTGGAATCTCCATACAGAAACAGCTGCGAGTCACCATCATCACAGCTAGCTCCAAATATAACTGATGGCGAGACCAGCCTTGGTAAATACTCTTAACCCTGGGGCTTGATACACGATATGCTGGATATTACTGTGTAATACTATAATACTACAACATACTTTTGATACTGGTGTATATGTATGGAAATATGATTAGGGCTCACCGGTAGGTATTAAACTGGCGAGGGGTGCTTTCTGTGTCTGAATACTAAATAGTGAAACTGTCTGTCTTTAGATTTTAAGGGGTTGTTTGCCAAAATGTAATACGCTGGCTGAGTATTTCAACATTTCTCAACGAGAAGTTGTATTGAAGTCCCATTACATCATCAACGTGCCATAGAGAAGAACACCAACCTAACCCCAGTTCACTGGGAGGACATTAATACATGACAGCGGAACTTTAATGACTGAAATAGAAACATTTGATTGAAAAGTATTGCAGATGAACTGTTTTTGCATGTGTCAAATTGGTAAGACTACAATTTTGCACATTGTACATGCTAACTGTTACCCTTCAAAAGCTGAACTGTATGTGATTAAAATGGAAGGGGTGAATGTTTTTTGATGGGATTCCTACCTTAGGCTAATCAGGTAATTGAAATCAGATCTTAATGCATAAGGAATGGACTTTAAGCGTCCTTGTATATAAAATGGTAAACTATTAATATTGTTAAGCCGGTGTCTGTCCTGTTCATGTATGCTTTACTGTCTCCCTCGGTTGATGAATACATGGTCGATGATATGGTGGTGTCCTACAGCATTAGTCTAGAGTATGAATACGATAAAGGTGGTTTCATATCAACATAAGTCCTTCCCCTTGGCTACTGTCACCCAGAAGTTTCAGGAAGTCTCTAGCAATCATGCTTGTGTAAGAAGACCAGGACAAATGGTTGGTGAAAGCTCCAGGTCCCAGCTTAGGGCCAGGGGTCTCTGTGGCCTGTGTTGTCATGGGGGGGGGGCTACTGTAGGTCTTGAGTGTCAGAACTGTTTTAATTTGAGCGTCACCATTAAACTGGATGATGAGAGAGATGGGCTGTATTTAAGGACTCCCCTCTGGGGTTTGGGGCGGTCGCACTCACTGATGAGACTGAACTGTGGGGGGAGAGAATGACACGGATTCGTCCACGGACCTGTGCAGGTACTGTAGTAAAACATTTCTGATTTGTGAGTGATATGTTTGATACATGTAAACGCACACTGATTGAATCAACGTTGTTTCCACATCATTTCAATGAAATTACATTGATCCAACACGGAATAGACGTTGAATTGACAGACCGGCTGTATTTTCAGTAAAACCGATATACAGCAGTGTCCAATCAGTGCCATATTTTTTTGAATATTTGGTCCAAGGATCTGACTGATGAACTTGAGCTCTCTCTAATTAAGTTGAAATGCATGAACATAATTTGAATTGATCCATCATGAAATTTCCATGTGAGGTAAGTGTTATTGACCAGGCTGCTTCAAGCGGTCCAGGGTGGATACTGGAATATGGTCTTCCATGGTCCTAATGGGCTACATTCCTGGAGTCTTATCACCACACACCAGCCCTATGAGGTGACGGACTACCTCTGAAATGAATGGGTGAGAAGAGAGGAGAGTCCGGACTGGCTGAGATGCCTTATCTCTGCTAGAACAGGCTCGACAACGTCGCTGTCACTATAATATGATGGGTATCATCAAAGAGAAACCAAATGTAGACATTCGTGGGGCGTTTTGTAGTCTGAACCAATCCCAATGCATGCATGGCCGTGGGAATTAGAGCTGCTGAGGGTTCTGCTGCACCTGTTAAATCAGTATTGAAATAATGTTTACAAATATATATATATACAGTATCAGTTAGTTGAAGTTGACACCTACTCATTCAAGGGTTCTTTTTCCTACATTGTAGAATAGTAGTGAAGAGAGCAAAGCTATGACATAACACATATGGAAACTCAGAAAAAAAAAAAGAAACATCCCTTTTTCAGGACCCTGACTTTCAAAGATAATTCGTAAAAATCCAAATAGCTTCACAGGTCTTCATTGTAAAGGGTTTAAACACTGTTTCCCATGTTTGTTCAATGAACCATAAACAATTAATGAACATGCACCTGTGGAACGTCGTTACGACACTAACAGCTTACAGACAGTAGGCAATTAAGGTCACAGTTATGAAAATTTAAGACACTAAAGAGGCCTTTCTACTGACTGAAAAACACCAAGAGAAAGATGCCCAGGGTCCCTGCTCAACTGCGTGAACGTGCTTTAGGCATGCTGCAAGGAGGCATGAGGACTGCAGATGTGGCCAGGGCAATAAATTGGAATGTCTGTACTGTGAGAAGCCTAAGACAGCACTAAAGGGAGACAGGATGGACAGCTGATCATCCTCACAGTGGCAGACCACGTGTAACAACACCTACACAGGATCGGTACATCCGAACATCACACCCGTGAGACAGGTACAGGATGGCAACAACAACTGCCCGAGTTACACCAGGAACGCACAATCCCTCCATCAGTGCTCAGACTGTCCGCAATAAGCTGAGAGAGGCTGGACTGAGGGCTTGTAGGCCTGTTGTAAGGAAGGTCCTCACCAGACATCACCGGCAACAATGTCGCCTATGGGCATAAACCCACCGTCGCTGGTCCAGACAGGACTGGCAAAAAGTGCTCTTCACTGACGAGTCGCGGTTTTGTCTCACCAAGGGTGATGGTCGGAATTGCGTTTATTGACGAAGGAATGAGCGTTACACCGAGGCCTGTACTCTGAAGCGGGATCGATTTGGAGGTGGAGGGTCAGTCATGGTCTGGGGCGTGTGTCACAGCATCATCGGACTGAGCTTGTTGTCATTGCAGGTAATCTCAACGCTGTGCGTTACAGGGAAGACATCCTCTTCCCTCATGTGATACCCTTCCTGCAGGCTCATCCTGACAGGACCGTCCATGCCACCAGCCATACTGCTCGTTCTGTGCGGGATTTCCTGCAAGACAGGAATGTCAGTGTTCTGCAATGGCCAGCGAAGAGCCAGGATCTCAATCCCATTGAGCATGTCTGGGACCTGTTGGATTGGAGGGTGAGGGCTAGGGCCATTCCCCCCAGAAATATCCGGGAACTTGCAGGTGCCTTGGTGGAAGAGTGGGGTAACATTTCACAGCAAGAACTGGCAAATCTGGTGCAGTCCATGCAGAGGAGATGCATTGCAGTAATTAACTTAGGGCTAGGCCCCTTTTTTCTCCACTCCCTGTCTGAATGACGTGCCCAAATTAAACTGCCTGTAGCTCAAGGCCCTGAAGACAGGATATGCATATAATTGGTACCATTGGAAAGAAAACACTTAGAATTTTGTAGAAATGTTAAAATAATGTAGGAGAATATAACAATAGATATGGTAGGAGAAAATCCAAAGAAAAACCAACCTGAATTTGTTTTGAGGGAGACCATCCTCTTAGAAATTCAAGAGAACGGTCATATTGAAAATTAGCTCCCTGGATGCAATTCCCATGTCTTACATAGTGTCAGCAGTCTTTGTTCAAGGTTTCAGGCTTGTACATTCAAAAACGAATAATAAATATCCGTTTTAGTAGAGGGACACAGTCTTGGAAATGTGTGTTTGTGCACGCCATGATGATATTACACACCTGCTAAAAATTGGTTTTCATATTGAACATAATTCTTTCCGGAAATAAATATAATAGTTTGATTACATTTTAGGGTATCTGAGGAGTGAATAGAAATGTATTTTGACTTGTTGAAACAAGTTTAGGGGTCGATTTTTAGATTCCTTTCTCTGCAAGTTGAAGTGGATTATTCAAATCGATGGCGCCAACTAAACTAACTTTTTGGGATATAAAGAAGGATGTGATCTAACAAAAAGACACTACATGTTATAGCTGTGACCCTTTGGATGACAAATCAGAGGAAGATTTTCAAAAAGTAAGTGAATATTTAATCGTTATATGTGAATGTACGAAACCTGTGCTGGTGGAAAAATATTTTGATCTGGGACGCCGTCCTCAAACAATCGCATGGCATGTTTTCCTTGTAATAGCTACTGTAAATCGGTCAGTGCAGTTGGATTAACAAGAATTTAAGCTTTTAGCTGATATAAGACACTTATGTACATAAATGTTTAAAATCCTTAATATTTATGATTTTTTATTTGAATGGCGCGCCCTCCAGTTTCACAAGCGGGACACCTAGCCCTAAGTTAATGCAGCTGGTGGCCGCACCAGATACTGACGGTTACCTTTGATTTTGACCCCCCCCCCTTTGTTCAGGGATGAGTTATTCCATTTCTTTTTTTTTTTAAGTATTTTATTTTTGCATTTTCCAATTAAGAACATTCAAAACAAAAGTGAAAAGATATTAGACAACGATAGGACAAAGTGACAGTAACAGACGAGCGTAACAAAAATTAATTATAATTATATAAACAAACATACAATAATAAAAATAATTTAAAAAATAACGATTGGATCACCTGCCGTAGGCTACATATTATACATTACGTGTGAAACATTATGTGAGGATTATATATAGATTCAATCAATGTGATGTGGGGGGAGATTCTCCATATAGACAATAAAAGGTTGCCAAATTCTGTAAAATGTCTTTAACTTATTCCTCAAGCAGTAAGTGATTTTCTCCAAAGGGATATCAAATCAAATCAAATGTATTTATATAGCCCTTCGTACATCAGCTGATATCTCAAAGTGCTGTACAGAAACCCAGCCTAAAACCCCAAACAGCAAACAATGCAGGTGTAAAAGCACGGTGGCTAGGAAAAACTCCCTAGAAAGGCCAAAACCTAGGAAGAAACCTAGAGAGGAACCAGGCTATGTGGGGTGGCCAGTCCTCTTCTGGCTGTGCCGGGTAGAGATTATAACAGAACATGACCAAGATGTTCAAATGTTCATAAATGACCAGCATGGTCGAATAATAATAAGGCAGAACAGTTGAAACTGGAGCAGCAGCACAGTCAGGTGGACTGGGGACAGCAAGGAGTCATCATGTCAGGTAGTCCTGGGGCACGGTCCTAGGGCTCAGGTCCTCTGAGAGAGAGAGAATTAGAGAGAGCATATGTGGGGATACAACTATTAACTTCCGAAAGCCACATTGCAACTGGCAGGGAGGAATCCAATTTCCATTTCAAGGCAATACATTTCTTGGCAATCGCTAGCAATATTTCTGTTAGCTTTATAGTATGGCTTTGCCTAAGATTGGTGTTAGTAAAGTTACCCAGTAGACAGACCTCCGGGTCTAAAGGGAATGCAACCCGTGAATTGAGGATATGGTATCGCATACCCCCTGCCAGAAACCGTGTAGTTTTGAACACTGCCAAGTGGAATGGAGGAATGTTCCTTCATCTGAGCCACATCTAAAACATAGGGAGGAGATATCTGGGTTGAACTTGTGCAGTCTAGATGGGGTGATATAGAGCTGATGGAGGAAATTAAACTGGATCAGTCTGTATCTGGAGTTCAATGTGGATGTAACCCCATCCCTGCATAGGTCACTCCATAAATCCTCATCAAGATCAATACCCAGATCTTTCTCCCATCTAAGTCGGGGTTTATCTAGCCCAGGCAGTGTTAGTCCTGACATAAGAGCATTGTAAACACGGGAAATGGTCTTGAACATTGGTTGGTCTGCGTGGCAGAGTTGTTTAATAGGTGACATCTTAGGTAGGTTCCATTGTCCCTTGAGAGTCACCCTAATAAAGTTTCGTAGTTGTAGGTAGCTAAAAAAGTCCCTGTTAGGCAAGTGGTATTTCTGTTTCAGCTGATCAAAAGACATAAGAACTCCCTCCTCGTAACAATGTTCCAGAAGAGTGATCCCCTTATCAGACCATGGTCTAAAGTTACTATTCTGGAAAAACATAGGGATCAATATATTGTTCCATAAAGGGGTTTTAGGGGAAAGGAATCCCCCTCGTCCGAACAGCTCATGCAGTTTGCACCATGCCAGGACAGAATGTATGATTAAAGGGTTGTCTGTGATGGTTTTTATAGATTTTCTGTCCCATTTGTAAAACAAATCTGCCCCAGTGTCATCATTTACCTCAAGCTTTTCAATGTTCAACCATGAGAGAGAGGGACCATTGTCAAACCTCTGAGCCAGAAACCTAGACTGTGCAGCCCAGTAGTACATTCTAAAATTGGGGAGGTTTAAGCCCCCTTGACTGTAATCAAGGGTCAGTTTATCCAGGCCAACCCTAGGGGTTTTGCCGTGCCAGATAAACTGTCTGGTCAGCTTGTCGAGAGAGGAAAAAAATGCTGCGGGAACAGGGATAGGGAGAGATTGAAACAGATATAGAAACCTGGGCAGGACATTCATTTTAATTACATTGATTCTACCCAGTAGAGTGAGAGGTAAGTCCATCCATTTACAAAAGTCAACCTCCACCTTTTGCAACAAACTGGCCAGATTGAGTTTATAGAGGTTGTTCAGATTACCATCCACCATTATGCCCAAATATGTGAAGCCCATAGGCGACCATCTGAAAGGAAACTTGTGCTTGATGGTATGATGGTCAAAGACAGACAACGGTAAGATTTCGCTTTTATCAAGATTGACCTTATATCCAGAGAAAGAACTATAACACTGAAGTAGGATCTGCAAGTGAGAGAGGGAGTGTTCTGGGTTTGTTAGAAATAAGATAAGGTCGTCCGCAAAGAGTGATAATTTATGGGTATGGGGGCCCACCTCAAAGCCATGTATGTCAGGGCACGTTCTAATAGCCTCAGCCAACGGTTCGATGGCGAGGGCAAAGAGGTGGGGGCTAATTGGGCAACCTTGTCTGTTCCCCCTATAAAGAGGGAAAGAGGAGGAAGTAATCCCATTGGTAGCAATCCTAGCTTTAGGAGATTTGTAGAGTGATTTTATCAAATTTATAAACACGGTACCTAAACCAAACTTTTCCAAGACGCGAAAGAGGTATGGCCATTCAACCCTATCAAAGGCCTTTTCAGCGTCGAGGGAGACTGCGACACTAGGTATTTTGTTTTTGTTAGCAAGGTGAATTATATCAAAGAACCTTCTGAGATTATTGGAGGACAATCTATTAATTATGAAGCCAGTCTGATCTGGGTTGACCAACAGGGAAGACATGACTCCAGTCTCTTAGATAGCATCTTGGTGACCAGTTTACAATCTGTGTTAAGGAGAGAGATTGGTCTATAGGAGGCGCACTTTAGCGGGTTTTTCCCTTTCTTGTGGATTACAGTAATCACTGCTTGAGAGAAGGACTCTGGAAAGCAGTCGTCTTCTCTGGCTTTTTTAAGTACCTCCATAAGGTAGGGGACCAACAGCTCCCTAAATTCTTTATAGAACTCTGGAGGGAAGCCATCCTCCCCAGGAGATTTATTAGAAGGTAAGGATTTAATGGCCTCCAACAATTCAGGAACTGAGAAGTGTTCACTCAGGCGCTCGCTGTCTTCCCCTGACAGGCATGGGAGGTTGAGAGAGGAGAGAAAGGAGTCTATCTCTGATAGATCATCGCTTGATTGGGAAGTGTAGAGGTCTTCATAGTATTTCTTAAAAGTATTATTAATTTCAGTAGGGTCGAAAGATATCTCTTTAGTAAGAGTTTCTATGGCATTAATTGTCCTCTTACTTTCCTCTGCTTTCAGTTGCCATGCCAATACTTTGTGAGCTTTCTCTCCAAGATCATAATAACGCTGTTTTGATTTAGTGATGGCCCTCTCAGCTTGATATGTGTTCAGAATATTATATTTAAGTTTTTTATTTACCAAAAGCCTGTATAGATCTTTAGTCGGGCCTCTTTGGTAGGTTTTCTCTAGCTCTGAGATTTCAGATTCAAGGGCACTCAGTTCCGCACCGTGTTTTTTCTTCAGCCCTTTAGTATAGGAAATAATCTGTCCCCTCAGATAGGCCTTCAATGTGTCCCAAAGAATGAAGCTGTCAGGAGCGGAGGGTTTGTTTGTCAAAGTAAAAATATTGATCTGCTCTTTGATGAATGCACAACATTCAGGTTGCTTTAGAAGTGTAGAATTTAGTCTCCATTTACCTTGGTAGGAATGGAGATTGATAATACCAGAGGAGAATGGTCACTAAGCAATCTGGGGAGATACTCGACATCTAACACTCTATGAAACAGTTGTGTCGAAAGTAAAAAGTTATCTATGCGTGTGTGTGTCTTGTGTGGGTGTGAATAAAAAGAGTAGTCTCTATCCTGTGGGTGCAACTGTCTCCAGATGTCTAGTAAATTGAGATCTTTCATGAATGACATAGTGAGCTTGCCGGCTTTGGTAAGAAGTGAGGGTTTATCAGAAGACCTATCAAGAACTGTATCTAAGCAAAAATTAAAATCTCCTCCAACCAGTAGCCATCCTGGTGGTGCTTGAGCAACCTGAAGGAGGACATTCTGAATAAACATATGGTCATCGAAGTTAGGAGCATAAATATTCAATAGGGTCCAAGACTCTGAAAACATATGCCCCTGCACCAAAACAAACCTGCCAGAGGGATCAGAGATGGTGTTGTTGACGCAGAAGGGGATGTGTCTACTTATCAAAATTGCAGTTCCTCTTGCTTTGGAGTTAAAAGAGGATGCAAAAACTTGTCCTACCCATTCCCTCTTCAATTTCTTGTGTTCACTGGCTGTAAGATGTGTTTCTTGTAAAAACACAATGTCAGCCTTTCATTTCTTAAGGTATGTATAGACTATTTTCCTTTTAAATCGGGCTGTTAAGACCTTTTACGTTGAATGTGACATATTTTAGTGGATTAAGCATAGGTTGGGTTTCAAATATGTAACTGAATAGAAATCTATCATATGCAGATAATTAGGAAATGTTTCAACTTTGGTTTGAGCACAAAAGTGACCTGTGTGTCTCTTTAGGAAGGAAACAATAAACATAGAAAAAAGGAAGAAAAAAATAATAAAAATCCCACCCACCCCGATTGTCAGACTAAAACAACAGTCCCAACAATCAAACATGAATACACTTGTAGAGATACGTTGCTGCTCGCTTTCCATCTTGCTCTTACTAGCTAAACCTTGGCGTAAACTAAAACCTGCGAGCTCTCTAAATTGAAAACAAACGTTGTGAATAGATATTTATGGCTGAATATTTACTGCCCACGCTAAGGGATGCTTGAGTCTCTTTTCGAAAGATTAACATAAATGAGGGCGAAAGCAGTGGGCCTAAACCCACTTATTGCTTCGCCCAGTAGATATGGACTAAACCAAAATATACTCTCCTGTATATGTAATAGAACTCACCCCGGGAAGATACGGTTAGTTGAAAATGTACAAATCAATTAAAGTGACCGGGAGATACCAGCAGTTCAACCCGGATAAGAGAAAACAAACAAACTGCATTTTATCCCCCAGAGCGACCGTCCTGGCTCAGACGTTGCTCAGTTCTTTGAGAAAAGTGTGCACTTCTCCCGGTGTGTTGAAGAGATGGCTTCGGCCTTTGTACTGAACTTTCATCCGCGCAGGGTGGATGAGGTAGCCGGT
This sequence comes from Oncorhynchus nerka, assembly GCF_034236695.1. Lineage (NCBI taxonomy): Eukaryota > Metazoa > Chordata > Actinopteri > Salmoniformes > Salmonidae > Oncorhynchus > Oncorhynchus nerka. The sequence goes on from NC_088422.1 coordinate 58,639,427, forward strand.
GGTGTTCTTCTCCTTCAGTGCTTTGGCGGCAGGTCTGAACTGCTTGCGGCGTCTGGCGAGATCCGCGCTCATATCTGGGAAAAGGCTGACCCTCTTTCCATCGATGGTGATGTCCCCTTTGGCTCTTGCGAGTTGCAGTATCTTCTCTCTGTCTTGGAAACGGAGGAACCTGATCAGGACGGCTCGTGGGGGCTCATCTGGCCGGGATTTCGGCGCTGATGTTCTGTGGGCGCGTTCGATTTCCAGCGGCTTGGTGAAGTTGATTATGCCTAGGACCTCCGGGATCCATTGAGTGAAGAAACGGACCGGGTCACGGCCCTCGCTGTCCTCTTTCAATCCCACCACACGGATATTACTACGTCTACTCTGGTTCTCCATCTGATCTACCTTGTTTTTGAGGTAGGCATTGTCCTTTTGCAGTTGTATCAAGACCTGGTCATGTCTAGCGATGGTATCTTCAACTGTGCTAATGCGCAACTCTGCCTCAGTCGTTCTCAAAAGGAGATCATTCATGGAGGATTTCAGGTCGTCAATGGAAGAATGGAGTTCAGACAATTTCTTATCAATTTTCAGAGAAAGACCTCTGTTACCATCCTGAATTTCCCGGAGGAGAGTAGCCAGCATGTCGGCAGGCTCGCAAGAGGCTGCTGAGAGCAACAGTCGAACTGTCGTCTGAGTTATGAGGGCTAATGCTAATCTTGCTAGCTGTAGCGTTATCGTTATCTTGGGAATCAACGACGTTTTGGTCGTCCTTCTTGCCTCTCGGTCGGGGGTCCATGGCTCTTTGGGAAGGTAAGTACTTGACAATTTATCAGCCGATGTTAGAATATTGTTTCAACGTTGTTATTTAGGTAAAAATTGAATCACTTTGAAGAGCTCGGTTTGTCAACGTCTGCTCAGCTCCGCGGCATCACGTGCTCCCCCGCGTTATTCCATTTCTGTTAGTCACGTCTTTGGAACTTTTTCAGTTTATGTCTCGGTTGTTGGTTTTGTAGTTACTGTTAGACCATTCCTGGTGAACAAGCAAGCCATTAGGCTACAGCACTTTTAAATGTTATGGTCTCGAATAGTCTTCAATGGTAAAAGTCCCAAACACACACTGTATAGTGTTTGCAATTGTAATGGTATAGGTTTGGGTTTAATGGTAAATATCACTAATCACAATACATTTTGAGCTGTTTCCTGATAATTGTACTGAAAAACATGCAATTGTTTTTTTTATGGTTGTTTTTGGATATATTGAATCAAATATTTCTCAGATACAGGAGCTTGTGAATTCAAATAGACTTTATTACAAAAAGTAACAAAGCCGAGCAATTCCATGGAACAACTAAATTCTCTTGCCATAGACCTCAGGCCTTATAGGTTTCCACCTTCAGATAACACACACACGGTCACTCCCCTCTATGTAGATAATTAACACCCCTTGGCCTCTCGCCACCATTATCTGTCTGTCTCAATTCTGGCTTGTTTACAGATTCTATTGGTGGCATATCCATAGCAATGATACAAAAAAACAAGACACACATAATGCAGGTGTCTGTCCAATGATACTCATAGGACTACACAATGGCTCTCCCCAAGCCTGTAATGGCACAGACATGCATATACAATACAACTACATGCCCTAAAATCAGTCACAGGACCAGGCAATGACTTCCTTCAGGCCTACAACAGCACACATACATAATGCAATTGCATGTCTCAATGCTAGTCACAGGACCAGGTAGTGACTTCCCTCAGGCCTATAAGAGTACAGGCATACATTTTCTGCTTACGTTCTGTTTTTACATGTCTAGTGATTAACTCCATGTTGACCCAGCTCTGTTCATTCACCTGAGCTCAGCCTTTATTCTGCTTGCACATGTCTATTAATTAACCTTATGTTGATACTGCTTACTACTTCTGAAGTGAATAATATATTTACTGGAAAATCACCCATAGTCATGAATTTTCTCCTATATTGTCACAACATTTTAGTTCCTAGCCCAAGTAGTGCAGCTGGCGAAGTCACTGCATCGCATTGCTTGGGGCGTCAATACAGACCCGGGTTGGATCCCAGGCTGTGTCATAACCAGCCTTGTGGTGGGCCAGGCAGACTTCGGTCGTCAGTTGAATGGGTGTTTCCTCCGACACAGTGCAGCTGGCTTTCGGGTTAAGCAGGCGGGTGTTAAGGACATATGACTCAACCTTTGCCTCTCCCGAGCCCGTTGGGGAGAAAAAGGGGGTCAAAAGCAAAAAGGTTAAAACCACACTATTAATTTTCCTAATGAGACAATGTTGATAATGTTGATCACAGTTAACTTTAAAAAAAGCTAGGGGCGTGGATCAGAAAACCAGTCAGTATCTGGTGTGACCACCATTTACATCATGCAGTGCGAAGCATCTCCTTCCGCATAGAGTTGATCAGGCAGTTGATTGTGGCCTTGTCCCACTCCTCAATGGCTGTGCGAAGTTGCTGGATATTGGCAGGAACCAGAACACGCCGTCGTTGACGTCGGTCCAGAGCATCCCAAATATGCTCAATGGAGCATGCAGGCCATGGAAGAACTGGGACATCTTCAGCTTCTAGGAATTGTGTACAGATCCTTGCGACATGGGCCCGTGGCATTATCATGCTTAAACATGAGGTGATGGTAGCAGATGAATGGCACGGCAATGGGTCTCAGGATCTCGTCACGGTATCTGTGCATTCAAATTGACATTGACAAAATGCAATTGTGTTCTTTGTCCGTAGCTTATGCCTGCCCATTTCATAACCAAACTGCCACCATGGGGCACTCTGTTCACAACGTTGTCAAGCTGGCTTCTGCTTACAGTTCTACAGTGGCCATTGAAGATAAGAATCTTATTGAAGTTCAGAAGAATAGCCCTGTCCCAACCTTCTTTAACAGTCCAGTCACTCCATGACACTCAGACAGTAATCCTCTTATTTTGTTTGGCTTTGAGGTTGTCTGTTTTATTCTGCCTGGTCAACCAAACAACCAGCAAATCCTTCACTCCGTAGGCAAAGGTCATTATCGCCAGCCAATCAGTGTTGGGGTCTTTTTAAGATAATTTTTTTTCCTTAGATTTGAGCCCTGAATCCAGCTGCCTCTTACACAGAGAACCTCTTAGCTTATGCCATTTGTATCTTAGTGGTCACTGGACCTTGAGAGATCACAGCAGCAGCAAAGAGAGGGGAGAGGTGTATCCCCTAAAATGGACCCCCTAAAATGTCCTTACTCCTCCTAATGCCAGTCTCAAATAATATGTTTCAATCTCACCTAATTACCCATGAATGGCTGGGGGCTGCCAATAGGTAGATAGGCCTTTTAGTGCTCCCAGTGGTGCTTTGTAATTATCTGCATGGAGGTGGGATCTGCTTCTCCATCTGCTGGTGCTGGCAAATGGGAGAGTCTGTCCACTACAAGCCTTGTCGTACACAGTGGTGGAAAAAGTACCCAATTGTCATACTTGAGTAAATTGTAAAGATAACTTAATAGAAAAAAGTCACCCAGTAAAATTCTACTTGAGAAAAGTTTAAAATACACTCAAGTATCAAAAGTAAAGTAACATATACTTAAATATCAACAGTAAAAATCATTTCAAATTCCATATATTAGTGGTCTAAGGCACTGCATCTCAGTGCTAGAGGCATCACTAAATCAAATACAATTTTATTGGTCACATGGTTAGCAGATATTATTGTGAGTGTAGCAAAATGCTTGTGCTTCTAGTTCCGAAACTGCAGCAATATCGAACAAGTAATCTAACAATTCCACAACAACTACCTAATACACACAAATATAAGTTAAATGGAATAAGAATATATACATATAAATATATGGATGAGCAATGACAGAGGCATAAGCAAAATGCAATAGATGGTATAAAATACAGTATATACATATGAGATGAGTGATGCAAGATATGTAAACATTATTAAAGTGACTAGTGTTTCATTTATTAAAGTGGCCCAATGGTTACAAGTCTGTATGTTGGCAGCAGCCTCTCTGTGCTACTGATGGCTGTTTAACAGTCTGATGGCCTTGAGATAGAAGCTGTTTTTCAATCTCTCGGTCCCAGCTTTGATGCATCTGTACTGACCTCGCCTTCTGGATGGTAGCAAGGTGAACAGGCAGTGGCTCGGGTGGTTGTCCTTGATGATCTTTTTGGCCTTCCTGTGACATCAGGTGCTGTAGGTATCGTATCTGCCAAAGCAGCAGCTACTCTTCCTGGGGTCCAGCAAAATTAAGGCAGTTTGTACAATTTTAAAACATTACAATACATTCACAGATTTCACAACACACTGTGTGCCCTCAGGCCCCTACTCCACCACTACAACATATCTACAGTAGTAAATCCATGTGTATGTATAGTGCGTATGTTATCGGGTGTGTGTGCGAGCGCGCGTCTGTGCCAATGTTTGTGTTGCGTCACAGTCCCTACTGTTCCAAAGGTGTTTTTATTATCGGTTTAAAAAAAAAAATGTTTTACTGCTTGCATCAGTTACATGATGTGGAATAGAGTTCCATGTAGTTATGGCTCTACGTAGTACTGTGTGCCTCCCATAGTCTGTTCTGGACTTGGAGACTGTGACGAGACCCCTTGTGGCATTTCTTGTGGGGTATGCATGGGTGTCTGAGCTGTGTGCCAGTAGTTCAGACAGACAGCTCGGTGCATTCAATACGTCAATACTTCTCATAAATAAAAGTAGTGATAAAGTGTAGGAGAGATTTACTTCAAGCCAAGAGAGATTGACATGCATATGATTATTAGCTCTCTGTGTACATCCAAGGGCCAGCCGTGTTACCCTGTTCTGAGCCAATTGCAATTCCAATGGCAAAGTCCTTTTTTGTGGCACCTGACCACACGACTGAACAGTAGTCAAGGTGTGACAAAACTAGGGCTTGTAGGACCTTCCTTGTTGATAGTGTTGTTAAGAAGGCAGAGCATCGCTTTATTATAGAAATACTTCTCCCGATCTTAGCTACTACTGCATCAATATGTTTTGACCATGACAGTCTACAACCTAGTGTTGCTCCAAACAGTTTAGTCCTCTCAACTTGCTCAATATCCACATTATTTACTACAATATTTAGTTGAGGTTTAGGGTTTAGTGAGTGTTTTGTTCGAAATACATTGCTTTTAGTTTTAGAAATATTTAGGGCTCTTATTCCTTGCCACCCACAAACTAACTGCAGCTCTTTGTTGAGTGTTGCAGTCATTTCAGTCGCTGTAGTAGCTGATGTGTCTAGTGTTGAGTCATCCACATACATTGAAACTCTGGCTTTATTAAAATTCAGTGGCATGTTGTCAGAAAAAAAATATTTAAAAGCAAGGGGCCTAAACAGCTACCCTGGGGAATTCCTGATTCTAACTGGATTATATTTGATAGGCTTCCATTAAAGAACACCCTCTGTGTTCTGCTACTTGTCCAACTCTTTATCCACATTATAGCAGGGAGTGTAAAGCCATAACACATACATGTTTCCAGCAGCAGACTATGATCAATAATGTCTAAAGCTGCACTGAAGTCTAACAAGACAGCCCCCACAATCATTTTATCATCAATTTCTCTCAGCAATCAGTCATTTGTGTAAGTGCTGTGCTTGTTGAGTGTCCTTCCCTATAAGTATGCTGAAATTCTGTTGTCAATTTGTTTACTGTAAAATAGCATTGTATCTGGTCAACAACAAAAAATCCAGAAGTTTACTAAGGGTTGGTAACAGGTTGATTGGTCGGCTATTTGAGCCAGTAAAGGGGGCTTTACTATTTATTTATTTTCACCTTTATTTAACCAGGCAGGCTAGTTGAGAACAAGTTCTCATTTACAACTGCGACCTGGCCAAGATAAAGCATAGCAGTGTGAACAGACAACACAGAGTTACACATGGAGTAACCAATAAACAAGTCAATAACACAGTAGGAAAAAAAGAAAAATAGAGTCTATATAGATTGTGTGCAAAAGGCATGAGGAGGTAGGCGAATAATTACAATTTAGCAGATTAACACTGGAGTGATAAATGATCAGATGGTCATGTGCAGGTAGAGATACTGGTGTGCAAAAGAGCAGAAAAGTAAATAAAATAAAAACAGTATGGGGATGAGGTAGGTAAATTGGGTGGGCTATTTACAGATGGACTATGTACAGCTGCAGCGATCGGTTTGCTGCTCAGATAGCAGATGTTTAAAGTTGGTGAGGGAGATAAGTCTCCAACTTCAGCGATTTTTGCAATTCGTTCCAGTCACAGGCAGCAGAGAACTGGAAGGAAAGGCGGCCAAATGAGGTGTTGGCTTTAGGGATGATCAGTGAGATACACCTGCTGGAGCGCGTGCTACGGGTGGGTGTTGCCATCGTGACCAGTGAACCGAGATAAGGCGGAGATTTACCGTGCATGGACTTGTAGATGACCTGGAGCCATTGGGTCTGGCAACGAATATGTAGCGAGGGCCAGCCGACTAGAGCATACAGGTCGCAGTGGTGGGTGGTATAAGGTGCTTTAGTAACAAAAAACGGATGGCACTGTGATAAACTGCATCCAGTTTGCTGAGTAGAGCATTGGAAGCTATTTTGTAGATGACATCGCCAAAGTCGAGGATCGGTAGGATAGTCAGTTTTACTAGGGTAAGTTTGGCATTGTGAGTGAAGGAGGCTTTGACTGAGCTGGTCTTGGATCATTTACCAGTCATTGTTTCAACCCAGCCTTGGACAGACTCCAGGAACCATTTTAGATTGGAGATGTTTGATATGAGTCTGGAAGGAGATTTTAGTCTAGCCAGACACCTAGGTACTTATAGATGTCCACATATTCTACGTCGGAACCATCCAGGGTGGTGACGCTAGTCGGGCGTGCGGGTGCAGGCAGCGAACGGTTGAAAGGCATGCATTTGGTTTTACTAGCGTTTAAAAGCAGTTGGGAGGCCATGGAAGGAGTGTTGTATGGCATTGAAGCTGGTTTGGAGGTTAGATAGCACAGTGTCCAAGGAAGGGCCAGAAGTATACAGAATGGTGTCGTCTGCGTAGAGGTGGATCAGGGAATCGCCCGCAGCAAGAGCAACATCGTTGATATATACAGAGAAAAGAGTCGGCCCGAGAATTGAACCCTATGGCACCCCCATAGAGACTGCCAGAGGACAGGACAACATGCCCTCCGATTTGACACACTGAACTCTGTCTGCAAAGTGGTTGGTGAACCAGGCAAGACAGTCATTAGAAAAACCGAGGCTACTGAGTCTGCCGATAAGAATATGGTGATAGACATAGTCGAAAGCCTTGGCCAGGTCGATGAAGACGGCTGCACAGTACTGTCTTTTATCGATGGCGGTTATGATATCGTTTAGTACCTTGAGGGTGGCTGAGGTGCACCCGTGACCGGCTCGGAAACCAGATTGCACAGCGGAGAAGGTATGGTGGGATTCGAGATGGTCAGTGATCTGTTTGTTGACTTGGCTTTCGAAGACCTTAGATAGGCAGGGCAGGATGGATATACAGTGGGGGAAAAAAGTATTTAGTCAGCCACCAATTGTGCAAGTTCTCCCACTTAAAAAGATGAGGCCTGTAATTTTCATCATAGGTACACTTCAACTATGACAGACAAAATAAGAAAAAAAAATTGTGGTGGAAAATAAGTATTTGGTCACCTACAAACAAGCAAGATTTCTGGCTCTCACAGACCTGTAACTTCTTATTTAAGAGGCTCCTCTGTCCTCCACTCGTTACCTGTATTAATGGCACCTGTTTGAACTTATCAGTATAAAAGACCTGTCCACAACCTCAAACAGTCACACTCCAAACTCAGGGTTTGCAGAGTGTGCTAAAGCAGTGAGTATAACAAACTTAGGGAGGAGGCTTCTGATGTTGACATGCATGAAACCAAAGCTTTTTCGAAGTCAACAAATGAGGGTGCCTGGGGACATGCAGGGCCTGGGTTTACCTCCACATCACCCGCGGAACAAAGGAGGAGTAGTATGAGGGTGCGGCTAAAGGCTATCAAAACTGGTCGCCTAGAGTGTTGGGGACAAAGAATAAAAGGAGCAGATTTCTGGGCATGGTAGAATATATTCAGGGCATAATGCGCAGACAGGGGTATGGTGGGGTGCGGGTACAGCGGAGGTAAGCCCAGGCACTGGGTGATGATGAGAGAGGTTGTATCTCTGGACATGCTGGTTGTAATGGGTGAGGCCACCGCATGTGTGGGAGGTGGTACAAAGGAGGTATCAGAGGTATGAAGAGTGGAACTAGGGGCTCCATTGTAAACTAAAACAATGATAACTAACCGGAACAGTATACAAGGCATATTGACATTTGAGAGAGACATACAGCGATGCATAAAGTAATCGCAGGTGTTGATTGGGAGAGCTAGATAAAACAAGGTGAGACAACAACAGCAGGTAAAATGGTGATGACTAGGCAGAGAGGGTCGGATTAACTACACACAGAGCATGAGTTTGCGGCTGGGGCCGACAGATAATTATTATTTTTTTAAACAGAATGGAGTACCGTGATTAATGGACAGTCCAGCAGGCATCAGCTATGTAGCCAAGTGATCATAGTGTCCAGAGGGCAGCAGTAGATGGAACAGGGAAGCCGCCACTACGCTAGCACTCGGGCGACACGGCGTTTAAAGTTAGTAGACCTCCGACAGAGGCCGGTTGAAGGCACAGCGGATGGAGTATTCGTCGGCAGACCAGTCGTGGTGGTGCGGCGGGGGGCCGTGTCGACAGAGAATCCAAGCCAGATGGCGAAAGAGGGATTGTAGAACTTAGTTTGCTAGCCGGGAGATGCGCCTGGCTCACAGCTAACTGGTGCTAGCTTCGTGGCAGTGGCGTTAGCCACTATAGCCAATCGGTAGCAGCGGTGAACCGGTGCCAAGGTCCAGAGTTTACAGCAAGGATCCGGTGGAGTATTGGGCTCTAGCTGTGTATGAGTGGGCCTCAGGGATAGCTTCGGTACTGGATGCCACAGTGAGTGAGCTAGCTGTGAGCTAGTTAGCTGCAAGCTGTGACGATCAGAAGTAGTGGTCCAGGGATTACGGCAGGAATCCAGCGTTGTTGTGGAGAGACGGTCCGATACTGGTAGACTGGCGAGTATTATCCAGGCTAAGAACAGGGCTGGTATCTGTGCAGAAGGTAAAAGCTGCTAGCAGTGGCTAACAATGACCAAATAGCTTGTAGCTAAATTAGCTGGTTAGCTTCTGGAGGTTCTTGAATGTGTTCTAAAATAAAAAATAAAAATAATTGCGATACCGTATCACATTGGGTGAAGCAGGTTACCAGAAGGTATAATCAAATTAAAAATCGAAAAGAGATTGAAAATAAAGTTGAAATATATATACAAAACATACGAAAAATACAAAAGTACACGAGACACGAACAAAACACATCTTCACTGCTACGCCATCTTGGAATCTCTTGGGTAGTGGAATGACTTTAGCTTCCCTCCAGGCCTGAGGGCACACGCTGTCTAGTAGGCTTAAATTGAGAAAATGACAAATAGGAGTGGCAATATCGTCTGCTATTATCCTCAGTAATTTTTCATCTAGATTGTCAGACCCCGGTGGCTTGTCATTGTTGATAGACAATTTTTTCACCTCTTCCACACTCACTTTACGGAATTCATAATTTGGATGTGTAGCATCAGCGTTTGTTGCTGTCATCAGTAAGTTTTTAACGCTTTACTGGGAAGCTTAGAGGTAGAATTAATCATGTTATTTACATTGGAGCTGATAGTGCAGGTTGAGCTGCACTAAGTGGTCTTCCTACTATTGCACACCACCTCAGTGCTAACAGTGTAACTCTGGTTTATAGACTCATGATTACTGCTTACAATAGCTGTAGGATAAACAGATGTATTCGGTGCAATTAGGGGTACATAAATTAAATTACTTACATTGTGTTTGCCAATGCCCCTAAGATAATGTACATTTGATGCATCATTATGATGACTCATTGTCACAATGGTAGGAATTAAATGAGCTGGTCTTGGATCATTTACCAGTCATTGTTTTAACCCAGCCTTGGACAGACTCCAGGAACCAAGATGATTTGGATGGACTCCATCATTCCTGTAGTGTATCTGTTTCCAAAAGGTGTCAAATGTATCAATAAAAGTGACTCCAGCAGAGCTACAGTAGTAGTCAGATATGTAATGCCAGCAGTCTGCTGAATCTTTCACACCCGCGGCCCAACAATGGTACTGGACCTGAAATTATTGGCTGTTTTTTGGAGTCTTAATGCTAAAATCAGTTCTTTAAAATCCATTTTCAAATGTTCCGAGCTAGCCCTCCTGATGTCGTTTGACCCCACATGGACTACTACTAGTGTCAGCTCCCGGCATCTGTGGTAGAACAGTCGGAAGCAGCCTTGTTATGCCCTAAGATCCTGGGTAGCACAGGGTTTTTGCCTTGGGGACCTAGATGTTTCTCAACATAGGAAGCTCTATGATGACAGCTGGTGATGTTGAATGGGCCGGTCTCTCAGGCAGCCTCACGGACTGGTGAGGATCTGAACCCGAGGTAGGTAGAAGCCACCGGAGAATGAGACCGAGCAGAGGATGAAGACGCAGATACCTCCGGATCTGATCTTGATTGGGAAGCCACCACGGACGAAGGCGCTGGAACCTCTGGATCCAGGGCGACAAAGCTGTTTCTGGTCTGTTTCAGTTCCGGGCTCAACATCTCCATGGAGACCCCCATTGCCAGAGGACGCCTTCCTTGACTTCCACGGAGAGTGACGCACCCCCATGGCTGGTTGGTTGGGTCGAGATCAGCTCCATTCTCCATGGAAGGGGGAGACCCCGTCGGGGATGGAACCCTGCCTAGCACCGGCCAGTCAGCTGTGGAGAGCCGACACAGCGGCAAAAGTTCCACCAGACCAGAGCCGCGTCCGGCTAATGCGGTGGAAGAAAAATAAAAAGTTTGCTACTTGCTTGCTAAGAGTCCTTCACTCCTGTAGTCCTCCTCAAGCAAGCAATTGCAACACTGAAAGTCAACGCAGTCCACATTGTCCCGGAGCAAAACAAAGTAAACGCAGCTTCTACAACATTAGAAACATTCGATAGCTGCCTCCATTTGAGACCGCTGAGCCAGCTAGGCTATCTGGGCTTTCACGTCTCTCCCCCTATACGGAATCTGGCAGGATCCCGAGACAGATAGTAGTGCTCACAGCAATTCAGCCCAACAGAGCCGTAGGATTCAAAATAAAAGTATATAAAAACACTGTCAGCTTTTAAACAGAGGTCTTTAGTTCAGGTTCCACTGTTCGACAGGGATCAAACAAACATACGTCGCGCTCTGATGACATCAGTGTTGATGCAGCTCCTGCAGCTCTGTAGGTGTCTTGGCGGGCAGGTAGTTTGCCTCCGGTGATACGTTGTGCAGATCGCACAACGAGCCTTTCGGTTGTGGGCGGTGCAGTTGCCGTACCAGGCCGTGATACAGCACGACATGATGCTTTCAATTGTGCATCTGTAAAAGTTTGTGAGGGTTTTAGGTGAAATTCGAATCCAGGCTGTATCACAACCGACCACGATTGGGAGTCCCATAGGGCAGCGCACAATTGGCCCAGAGTCGTCCGGGTTTGGCCGGTGTAGGCAGTCATTGTAAATAAGAATTTGTTCTTAACGGACTTGCCTAGTTAAATAAAGATTAAAATATGTTACAATTTAGAATGAGGCAAACCAGACAACATTTTCTTGTTTTTTTAATGTATGGATTAAGTGAGTCCGCCAGATCAGAGGCAGTACGGATGACCAGTGATTTTCTGCCGATAAGTGTGATTTAGACAATTTATGTAAAAAGTTTTTTTTTTATCTTTAGGAATGTAGTGGAGTAAAAGTAGTCAAAAATATAAATAAAGTACAGATACCCCAAAAAACTACAAGTAGTATTTAAAGTGTTTTTACACCACTGGTCCTAAACAACCTCTCCAGGCTGTAGTCTTCAGAAATAGACTGACCAGGGACAGCTGAAAGGGCTGTGTTGATTGGCGTGGGTGGGACCATTGTTAGACTGCAGGCCCAGGCTTCTGGGGCCTAATAATATCAATTATGCCATTATCCAAAGACTGATATATAGTCGCTTAATAGGTATCCGGACATGAAAAAATATATTTTGGTATTAAAATAAAGAGAACGGAATACTTCAGTTTTTCTGCTGTCCAACCTCTATCCTGACAAACTGACAAAAGTTAGTCCATAGCTGTCATGGCCACAACATACTTTCTCCTGCAAACTGTGGTTCAGTGTAGACTGTGTTAATGTGTTGGTTTGGTTTTGCTCTTCACCCCAGTGGCCTGCAGGAAATGACTGGACAGTACAACAGCCGCGGCGCACGAGTCAGAGATCTACTGCAAGTCCTGCTACGGCAAGAAGTATGGGCCAAAAGACTTCAGCCAAGGTGCTGGAGCCCTCAGCTCTGAACACCCTGGACATGCAATCTCAAGAGTAGGTCCCTCTCGTTACTCTCTCTGACTCTGATATACAGGTGCTTGTGTTTCTTATTGCAGCCTTGGCATAAAACCTGCTTCCGCTGTTTGCTGTGTGGGAAGAGCCTGGAGTCTACCACAGTGACAGACAAGGATGGGAAATGGTACACACATGACCAAAACAAGCTCCCACCATTTACATGCTGTTGAGACCACAAAGCTAGCCAGCCCTACAGAGCTCCCTTAGATCAATACAGCGAGGCTTCAGTAGAAAACATTTGCAGTCAGTGGCGTTTAAGATGAGGGGGCGAGAGCATGGCCTTATTTATATTACTGCATATTGATGACTGTCATATTCCATTCACCCAGTTCAGTTCAATGTAATGTCAGTGTTTAGGCTACAACATGATACTCACATTTTCCCTATACCCATCATGAAGTTGTTATAACCTAGCCTTTGAATGAAAGGTTTGACAACTTAAAGAATTTTGAGTAATCAAGGTGACAAGACAGTGACACATTCAATACTGCCTTGCATCTAGCTGATCTAGGGAGTAAACGTTAGTCCAACAGTTGCAAATGATCATTTCTATTGGACAAATTCTGGTATTTTCATCCATGTTTCGTTCCATTTACTTCCGTTTAAGAAACGTTTTTCCAACAGAGTCGGTGGAATGAATACACACTGATCAAACGTAAACACAGCTCACTTTCAAAGAAGCCACATACAAACAGCATGATCACTTTGCTTGTTGTAATTCCTTCTTGCATCTACGCGCTCTCCTCCTCTCACCTTTTCCCTTCGCTTGTGGACTTCAGTGCACAAACCATCAGTGACCATGCGAAAAAAAACTTTCCAAGCCACACCTTCATATGATAACCGCTAACCACAGCCTATATTGATGTCGCCATATTAATGTCATAGTTCTAGTAGATATGTTGATTAACACATTAGTAAACCTGCTCCAATCATGCAGTAGTGTACAGCAAGCCGTTAAGCAGTTACACCGGGGGAAATAAATTAAGCTTACCTTAACTTGGAAGAGTTCCAGTGTTGGATAGCCATAGCCAGGTAACTAACATAGCATCCCTCTGTTTGAGCCAGGTGTTTGAGTAGGCTAAACTAGCTAGCTGCATCCGCTAGCTAAGTGGAAAAAAAAATACAACCAAATATAGCTCTCTCATGCTTCTTAATTTTTGAATACATTTGTTCAAAACTGTTCAACTATCGTCTTTCTCCGAGTAAACTACTCACATTTTATGAACTGCAATCCTAGCTAACTGTAGCTTATGCTTTCAGTACTAGATTCATTCTGATCCTTTGACTGGGTGGACAACAAGTCAGTTCATGCTGCAAGAGCTCTGATAGGTTGGAGGACGTCCTCCAGAAGTTGTCATAATTACTGTGAATGTCCATGGAAGGGGTTGAGAACCATGAGCCTCCTTGGTTTTGTATTAAAGTCAATGTACCCAGAGGACGACGGGAACTAGCGGTCCTCAGGCTACACCACAGCGCTACCATACAGTGTGCTGTTGAGGTTACTGCAGCCCTTGCAATTAATCAATTATTTGGTGATGTGAATATATTTTAGTATAGATTTATCTAAAAATAACTTTGTTTCACTACTCACTGAGGCCGTAAGGAAAAGGGCTGGGGAACATGGGAATGGTGGAAGATGGCGAATGAATTCCTTGTAATGGTTTGCGTGCTAGATTTATTTTCTTCAAATAGAGCATTTTGAGCACTTAGTAAAAATGTGTTTATTTTTTCACCATTAGCGTGTATACTACATTTCTTAAAACCTTGCCTTACCATTGTCGAGTCTCAGCTGGATTTGTACCCATAGGATTTTGCCTCACAGCATTTACCAACACACCAAACAATGATGAGAAGTGATGTCTAGCTTGTATAAACTGCACATTCCGTTCTTGTGTTCAAGGCAATGGAAGAAACAGCACTGCTGCATTTGCATAAAAAGGACATTGTTGATCTAAGAGTCATCGTATCAAAGCGAGCTGTACGTCAAATAACCTGGACCAGCAAACACACCTGGTTACAATACAGACGGTCACCTATGGACGGTATAGGATGGGTAGACCTCAAATGGCATGAATCAATTATAACCAGATGCTCTTCAAAATATATTGAAAGTGCAACACAATAGAATATTGTGCACCTCAAAAGAAATCGGAAGCTTTGAGGCAAAAACATAAAGCGCCAAACAAAAGCCAAGCCGTTTAGCTAATAATCTCTCTCCACATTAAAAACAAATTAACATGAAAACAAGAGAGCGAAGGAAACATAATTAAGCCATATTTCTGTTCTGTGTTAATGTGCTGCCTGGTGAAGACAGCTACACTAATATGCCTCCAAGCTGTGTTTTCAATTCATTATTAATAGATTTCATCTGCGCTCATAAATATGCCTGTGTAATTTAAATAAACACGGCAACGCTAATTACCAAACACATTTGCGTTAATCTATCCAAACTTGTCTGGGTGCCCACGCGCAAGCTGTTTCTAATTAAAAGTACATAAACTGCAGGAGGCTGATGAGGGTGTGTGTACATGGATAAAAAATAAATGTTTACCTGCAATGAGATGGTGTGAAGTAAAAGAATGACGTCTTTCTTTGGCTTCAATTAAAGATGTCTTGGTATGCATAATTCGTTTAATTAAAACGGTCTCCTGTGGTGTGGATAACATAAGTATATTGGGAGCCTGACTTAGAGGCGTAGCCAAATATGAAAATTAATAGCAACATATCAATTATAATAAATTTTTTAAAAAAAAGGTAAATTAAAGTTTTACTTACCATGTCTTCACAAGATCGATTGGAACATGAAGATACCAAATCTCTCTATAAGCAGTCATGGGGACATAAATCAAAGCTCACATACAGTATCGAACTCAAAAGGCTTTCTGACACCATAGTAAAAACCAACTTGCAATGCTTTATTCCAATATCCAGTGCAGCAGGTTACAATGGCACATTACTTCATGTGGTTATGCAGAAAAAAAGCAACATAGCTTGGATGCTAATATCATCACATGACATTTCAGGTCAAACATAATAAAAAAAACTGTCCAGTCTCATCAAAGCCACACCCTGTAAGACTTGCATACCATCAGTGTGACTTCAACACAAAAATGTAAACAGTGAATCAAATGTATCCCATGACATTTACACATGGAAATATCACTTGATTTCTATCTGTCGGAATGATATTCCACGAGAACATTTCTTAGCATGACTTGAAGCTATACATTAGCATATAAAGTCCTAATATGATAATAAAAACATAACTAATGGAGTAATGGGTCTTTCGTTTTGGTTACGATAACATAAGACAGTTTGTCATTAATCGAAATGACTGGAAATCTCAGACAGTTGCTTTAAGGCTGAAAGAGAAGAGCATAGTTCTTAGGATGGTGGTTGGATATTGGATTGTTGAGATATGGGTTAAGTTCTGATTCCTTGCCTTCTCCCAATAGTGGGCATTAGTTCACCCTTAATGGATGTAAAAGCACTGCCAACAGTACACTGTCAACCATATTTCTTCCACCCGTTCATTCCTTCTAAATACACAAGGGGGTGTGAACGAGCACACACACCTCTGGGAGAGGGAATCGGAAACAGCAATGGTTTGTGTGTCCACTGTCGAGAGATGCTGGATAGAAAATGAGCATACTTAGGAGGTACAGTACCAGTATTAGAAAAACTGCTCTAGAGAAACTGTATGCACTGCATGCTCCAATCAAAAGAGTTCAGTGACTGACAAAGCAATGCTTTGCTTAAACTGTCTACGGTGTTGGTCCTTCAATCTAAAAACACTCACAGCCTCTTGCGAACACTGCAAAACAGACATTTAAAAGATCATTCTTCATAAAAAACACATGGATCAAAATATAACTATATTTATATTCATAAAAACACTGACTAACTTAATATACAATTTAAGCCATCTTAAGGCTAATTTGACTTCACACAAATTATATTTCAAATGTTCCTTTTTCCCCCTCATTAATATATACCAGCATAAGGCAGCAGTAGTCTGTACAAAAAGCAAACACATACAATTTTTTTTTTTTAAAGTCAGTACAACTTCCTCCATGCTATTTCCCTTTATAGTGGTGTTTCTTCACAGGCTGTCCAAAATTTACAAAAGATTAAAAAATAAATAAGCTTAATCCGTTTGGTCCAGAACGACCGTGGACCCAGCCCTAGCTGCCCTCTGACCCTGTGGGGTCAGACGATGTCGGGGTGGCCGAACATCATGTGGTCTCGGCCAGGTGGGTATTGCTGGGTCCAGTCGACCATGGCGGGCTTGAACAGCCCACAGCAACGCAGCTGGAAGAATGACACCAGGTTACGCACCACACCCAAACTATGGAGGGAGAGGGAGAGAAAAAAGAAGAATGGATAAAGTGAAAGAGAAGCACTGGGCTACAAACCTAAATAGTGTGAGGGAACACTGCTTATTGCTTTCGTCACCAAGTAAACAGAATCGGCAGGTTAGCCTGATGAAGACCACTTACTTGTAAGGGTTCTGTCTGAGGGAGATGGATTGTGGGAGTTTCCTCTGGCGAAGCATCAGGTTTGCCCTCTCTGCGGTGGTCAGGCCGTAGAACGCAATCTATTCAGACAGACACACAGACACACGTCTAACTAAAATAGAAATGCCACTATGCCTCCAAATTGTCACTTCGGCTTACAAGTCGTAAAAAAATGATAAAACGATAAATAATGCATTCGTTTAAATATTTCCTAAAAAAAGACTAAAGCAAATAGCAGTTCAGCGCTCCTCCCAGCCCGGCATCATTAAGGCAGTGAGAGACATCTCAGTGTGAGTGGGGCCCCAGCAGGGGGGACCCCCTGGGGAAGGCGGAGCAGCAAGACGGCTTCAACACATCAATCATGAATAATACACGCAGCGTTTGATTCTGAGCAAATCGAAAGAAATACACAGGAAAAACAATGGCAGCTCGAGCAAAACGAGAAAATCAAATAGTGTATGTAGCGCGAGTGCACATAGTAATGCAGTAGTTCTTTTACAGCTCTGAGACAACAGCGTTTCAAGACGTTATTCAAATACAACATACTTACAGTTGTAGCAGTGGAGGTTTTATTGTAGCATCATTTAGCTACTACATACACACACACACAGTAGAGGTCGACCGATTACCTTGGCAAGGAGCCACAGTAAGGTGCTAGCTAGCATTAAACTGATCTTATAAAAAAACAATCTTAACATAATCACTAGTTAACTACAAATGGTTGATGATATGACTAGTTTAACTGTCCTGCGTTGCATATAATCAATGCAGTGCCTGTTCATTTATCATCGAATCACAGCCTACTTCATCTTCGCCAAACGGGTGATTTAACAAAAGCGCATTCGTGTAAAAAGCACAATCATTACACCAGTGTACCTAACCATAAACATCAATGCCTTTCTTAAAATCAATACACAAGTATATATTTTTAAACCTGCATATTTAGTGAAAATAAATTAATGTTAGCAGGCAATATTATATACCCTGACTCTGTGCAAGCAGTTTGGGCTGCCTGGCTCGTTGCAAACTGTGTGAAGACCATTCCTTCCTAACAAAGACCGTACGTAATTAATTTGCCAGAATTTTACATAATTATGACATAACATTGAAGGTTGTGCAATGTAACAGCAATATTTAGACTTAGGGATGCCACCCGTTCGATAAAATACGGAACGGTTCCATATTTCACTGAAAGAATAAACGTTTTGTTTTCGAAATTATAGTTTCCATATTTTTTACCATATTAATGACATAAGGCACATATTTCTGTGTTTATATTATATCATAATTATGTCTATGATTTGATATTTGATAGAGCAGTCTAAGCGGTGGTAGGCAGCAGCAGGCTCGTAAGCATTCATTCAAACAGCA